>NC_034410.1:51606255-51865900 GCF_002078875.1 Numida meleagris | reverse complement strand
AGAAGAGAAGAGAAGAGAAGAGAAGAGAAGAGAAGAGAAGAGAAGAGAAGAGAAGAGAAGAGAAGAGAAGAGAAGAGAAGAGAAGGTGTTCAAGGCCCATGTGCAGATGCAGAAGTAGAACCAAGTCATTAATCTTGCTGTTGCTGAGGGTCCAGAAAATAAATGCCAACCTGTGCATCCTGAAGCAGAGTTGGCGGGAGAACATTTCATTTTGTGATGCCTCATTTACTGTTATCCAGACTGGGATAAAGAATTGCTGGACAATTTTTTTTGTGGACACAAACAGTGACTTCAAATAATGATTGAGATCTATAACACCCAAAGTAACATCTGTGTTTTACTTCATTCATAACAGAATAATCTTGTTTTCCTTCTCTTTCTCAGATCATTCCTAGTCAGGCAGAGCACAAATTTCAGGGACCAGTGTTTTTGTCATTCAGTGCAGAATCTATTTCTTTGTGAGAAAATATTCTGATTTAATGAAACAGCAAATAGGGAACAGTTCAATTTGGAAGACAGAAGGATGTTTTCCCAGGACTGAGTGCCACTGTGTGAGATTTCATTTTTCCAAGCCAGTTCATTGTTTGTATTTTAAGGGCTGTAGACAAAAATAGTTATGAGATAAATCAGAGCTTAATAAAAACAAAACAAAAGAAAACCCACAGAAACAGAACAAACTTTAAAAAAATCTAGCTAAATTGCATTTGAAATTTAAATTCGATGTCTCTATTTACTATATTAAAATAATGAGATGAAAATGATAAATAAAGCAAAGCATTTTTGCCACCTAAATTTAACATGAAGTTGCTGAATCTGTGGGAAGCTCTTCATAGAATGGCTGGGGACAGAGCTTGCTGAACTGATGAAAAAGCTTTTTGTAGCCCTGATTTCTCATAGCACAGTTTGTTCATGTTACTGTATTTATTTCAGTGTAGAAGAACAAAGAATAATTAAATAATAATAAGCAGAATGCCCGGAAATTTAAAAAGGATGAATACTTACTTGGTTCTTCGGCCCTGTGCTTACAAACTATAAGGGGCCATCTAAACACGTGAAAATTTTCAGTCTTCTGTTCACCTACTCCAAATTATACTTTCTTAGCAATGAAACAATTTTAAATTCAGCACATTTTAAGGGTAAATTTACTATTTTTCTTCTCTCTTCTGTATATTCAACATAATTTTGCATTACTGCTCTTTGGATCTGCCATCCAAAGCAAATAATGAGTAAAGTATTTAATAGATCAGTTAGTAATAAATGTAATTTTAAAAAAGATTTTACAATGTTGTCAATGGGAATCTGCATGTATTTTAGGTTAAATGAGTATTTGTATCCTTGTATCATAGCTTTCTGCATGCTAAGAGCTAAAGAAAACTAAAAAGTAAATTTTGCACAAAAGTTGCAGCGGTTTTTGACTGATGCAGTTCAATTTTGGTTTAAAAAATAAGTGCAGAGTACATATTCAACACAAGATTAATGCCTGCTGTTTAAATTAGACTGTTTTGCCTTGCTGACTTAATTCCCAATTAGAATCAGGGTTCTAAATCACTTTGATTAAAATTTTTCCACATTACTCTCCTTGGAGACTGCTAGCCAACATCAGTGCTGGATTTCCTGCCTTGGACAGCTGTGCAGGAACCACCACCTCCTTCCACACAGGTTCACAACAAATATCAGACAGCAATCACTTTTGATCATATCAGAGTTTGGTTGAATGACAAACCACACCCTGAATATAAAACATCTCCTAGTCTGGTCCTCCTGCCTCCAACTTCGACTATCAGCTGTCAAGTCTTTCTTTTCAGTGCATTTTAATGGAATGTCTGTGGATAAATTTTAAAGGAGAGAAGCACACTAGCAACTTATTGCACTGCCAGTACTGCACAAGACCTAACCATGGTTCCTATCTCTATGATGAGGGTTGGGCTATTAAGGGAGACAATGTAGGAGCTCTTACATCCTTTTTCTTTCACGCACCATGGCTTTGTGCGTACCTCCCTTTTCCAGCCCCAGTGACAATCCTAGAGTCAGGAAGGGGATGTATTTTATAGTCAGGTTGGTTATTAGGAAAAGATTTCTTCTGAAATTAGAAGAGTTTTGACAATGCTCTCCAGAATATGGTTTGATATTTGTGTGTGGAGCCAGAACTTGATGAGTCTTTTGGGCCCCTTTCACCTCAGGATAGTCTGATTCTGTGATTACACTTCCCTTGGCTGCCTGCAGGGTGTTGTTATTCTTTGTCCCCCTCATCACTACTGTCAGGCACCAGAGTGACTGCACTTGCAGCTAGCCAGGCAGCTGGGGGGTAGTGGGGGACCCCCAGCTCTCCTGGGCACTTCTGCCACCATCTTAGTGAGCGGACCCCAGGCATGGGATGAAGAGGGGGCTGAACACTACAACAGGTGTCTGTGCCAGGCCAAGAGGCAACCATTCTATCTGGCAAGCAAAATGGTGCGGGACAGCCATACCTAGGAAAGAAGCCATCCCCAGGAAAGCAGATCCACTTCCATCAGGGCAGAGCCATCACCAAAACTCATCTTGCAGAAATAAAGCCTAAACTGATATCCAAAGTAAGTTGCATGTGGTTTGCAGAGGAGTGTGCATAGATATCTTCTCATCTCAGAGTGTGATTTTTACATGAACTATGAATTGAAGGATTTTTGAGCTGCATGGGATACAAATGTATCCAAAAGCAGCTTTGGAGATATCACTGTACACAATATCCACCTGTTTGAGCTAATTATTTCAGTTAGCAGAACAAGTTGGCTATGATCTTTCAGGGCTCTGATATTTTACCAAGGATTAATCCTTGTGTCTTCAGTTATGGAATCTGTAGAGCTGCCTGACAACTGTACCCAGTCCAGCTGATTAATTGCTGCTCAGCCCTTCACATGCCTTTGTAACCGGGTCTGCCTCAATGACAGTAGCAGCTCCACATCCAGGTGGCTCCACTTGTAGGCAGCTGAGTGGGAACAATGGATACCGTCCAGACCCTCTTGGAACACTTTCCATCCTCTCATCGAAGGGACCACACACATGGGATGAAGAAGTGTCTGGAGCCCCTGCAGGTCCCTGTGCCCAAGGGGAAACCATTCTCTTTAGCAAGCAAAATGGCACAGGGGAAACATTCCCAGCAAACAGGCCCTCAGCTCCCTCACCCTTCCTCCTCCTTCAAAACTGTGGCAACTCTCAGGCCATAGGCCCCAACTCCCAGCACTGCTGTGTTTTGGTCACTGTGGGGCACTGTTAGAATGGCATCACCACATGGCCTCCTGATGTCACAAGTCATCCCACAATCTTTGTTCTAAGCTCTATAAATAGGAGTCTCTGCATCCAGAACTCCCATCACTGGGCCACAGACACCAGTGGCGACTTGACCTTTGAGCTTCAGAGCTGCCAAAGTGCCTTTTCTTCCAAAGAGGCAGGATGGATTGCCCTCCTGCCAAGATGAGGCATCTGACAGGGAAGCTCTGCACCACTAAGCTGATGAAGGCGGACCCACCTGAGAGCATTGAGGAGCTGATAGAGGTGGATGCAGAGCTGAAGGAAGAGTCAATGGAAGCAGATCCACCTCCATCAGGGCAGAACGATCACAGAACCATTGCTCTCAGGCAGTACTGGAGGAGAGCCAGACCCCACCCCTACCATCACATGGCTGATATATTTAATAATAAAAGTAATGCCTCCTATCTTATTCTGGTGGCCCATGATGTCAAAGGTGGATGCTGGAAGTTTTGGAGTAGAGACTGAACCCTCCTGACAATATTCCATTGCGTGTTGTTGCCATGTGACAGATGGCAGCAGAAGAGCAGTCTGAAAATGGCATCTGAGATGGAAGTGTGTATGAAGCAAAGGAGTGGAATTGAATACCTCCATGCTGAAAAAAAATGGCATCCATTGACATTCGTTGACATTTGCTGAATGTTTATGGAGACCAAACAGTGGATGTGAGCAGAGCATGGTGGAGGGTGGTGCATTTCAGCAGTGGTGACAGTGAATCACCTCCACAGGTGTAGATTTTTATGAGTGTGGCATGCAGGCTCTTGTTTGTTGCTGGAGGAAATGCATAGCTAATGGTGGTGAATATCTTGAAAAAATATGTTTTGTTGCTGAGATTTTTCTCTATCAAATAATGTTATTGTGTTCTTTGTATCTGTTGTAGTTCCATGGAAACAAAGGAGCCATTACTTTCAGAGTGACCTTTGTCTATGCGGCCCAAGACAATTCCTCTTCACACAATGCGGCCAAGGCAAGCCAAAAGGTTGGACACCCATGCTCCAGCCCATCACAGCACACATCACTGGGGCTTCTGCCCTGGCTGACACGGACAATGCCAGAGACAGCTTTTCCTCCAATGTCCAGTATCCTGGAGAGGGCTCAGGTGCTGAAGGAAAGGTTTGTCACCTCTTCAGTCAGCTGAGTCTGGGCACAGTTGCTTTTATCTTAATCCTTCTCTCATTAAGGAGCATTTTGTGTGCTGAGGTGACAGGCAGCAGGTCACTGAGCAAACTATGTCCTCTCACTTACTGAGACCTATTCCTCCAAACCCAGAGCTATTTGGACTGTGTTGAGGACATATGGAAATTTTTTGTTTGTTTTTTTCCTTTTTAGTTTTGGTCCTTTTTTTTTTTTCTTTTGGACTTGTAGACAAAGACTGTAGCAGATTGTAACTGATGCAGGCTAAGTTTCTGCAGGAGGAGGTCCTCTGGGACCTGTGAGAAAAAAACTTCCCTTTGTAGGATCAGGAAGGCTGGAACTGTTCAGTAGCTTCCAGATGTTTTGTGAGGAGATATACAAGATGGAGGAATTATGCTGACATATCTGTATTTCCTCATACTTGTGGGTTTGAGCTGGGTAAAAAAAAGAAGTCTCAGCTGTAATTTTTTCTTGTGGGAAGAGTCCCTAGTTTTGAAGCAAGACTCAACACAGAGACTGACAGTAAGATATTTGGGATGTTTGTTTATGAGCACAATTTTCCTTGGCAGTGGGAGGGGTGGAGTAACAAAGAAAGCTGGAGAATTACCTGAATTTAAAAAAGAAAAAGAAAAAAAGGAAAAGGAAAAGGAAAAGGAAAAGGAAAAGGAAAAGGAAAAGGAAAAGGAAAAGGAAAAGGAAAAGGAAAAGGAAAAGGAAANGGAAAAGGAAAAGGAAAAGGAAAAGGAAAAGGAAAAGGAAAAGGAAAAGGAAAAGGAAAAGGAAAAGGAAAAGGAAAAGGAAAAGGAAAAGGAAAAAGAAAGGAATGACAGCTATAAACTCCCTGTGGAATTGCACTTTGGATATAATTTCAATTTTAACACTGCTCTAATTCGTAGCTCTGTTATGCCGGTCTGGAAAAAAGATGTCTGGAAAAAAGTTACAAAATGATATAGTTCTTCCTAAGTCTCAAGGATGTTTTGTTCATTTTATAAACAGCAACAACAACAGAGCTTCGACACATGCATGCAAAACAAGCCATAGCAGAATTAACATTTGAGTATTACTTGAGATACAAGTTTATCATAGATTTCACTCCCTGAGAGGCACCTCTTTGCTATGTTTTGTGAGAAGATTCTGCCAGGTCAAGGATCCAGCTAATATGTTTATTTACTAATGCTTATTTTCTGACACAGAAAAAACAGTATTCTCAGAGGAAGGGGGAAGAAGCAGAATGAATGCCCATTTGTCCTCTGGGAAAAAGAAGAACATCTGAAAATTATCTCTATATCCAAACTGGGAGCTGGCTTTTTCCCCCAGGGAAACATTCCTCCATCTGCATTGCCGCTACAGATCAGCAAGAGCTCATGGCTGGGAAGAGATGAGAGGAGCCAAGGATCATCATGTCTGATGGGGACTCAGAGAAGACGCAGAGACTAGAAGGGAATAAATTTTCCCTTGAAACAGTCTGTGGGAAGGATATCATTGGTTTTGATCAGGAATCATCAACAGCATGAGTGCTTTCCAAATCTAGGCAAACCCAGATGATACTAAGTTACTTCTCTTAGGAAAAGAGATGCATCCAGAGTTACTAGACAGTCCTCACCACCTGAATTGTACTATGCTGGCTTTAGAGAATGTCAGAATTCGGGTCTGGTAGCCCTTTTTCCTGCCCACTTTCTTGATTTGAGTTTACTTTATTGACCTGGAAAATGCAGCCTGCAGTCAGACCTTCTGTATTCAGAGGTATAGTGATGGTCTGTCTTGATCATAACTGGCTGCAAAAATGGCACCTCAAAGCTCCATGCAAAACAAGAACCTCCTGGCTTGGCAAATTCAGTCTTCTGCACCTGTCACACAAAAGGACATTTTTTTTTCTGCAGTCCAGCAAGCTTCCCAGACAGTATGCAACTCTGAAATTATTGACCCTATTTCACTTTGCAAGCAAATCTAGTAGTCATTCTGCATTTGACTAGTAATTGCTAGTGTTAAGTGCTGCAGACACCAGATTTTCTCTGTCATACCAAACAGGTAATGCCTGTATTTGTACATACACAGTGCACAACTGGATTAAACACCTAGGCTGAATGAAGACAACGTATGAATACTATTAGATCAGTATAAATCAGCTGGGCTAGGATTATTTTAATCAGCTTCTTTTTTTTAAGATGTGAATCCTTTTTCTTTTGAATATAGAGAAATCTCCAAATATCCTTCATAGTTAATACAGGCTTACTGCCTCCTATTGTTGGTTCTATTTGCTTGTTATCTTTGTCCTACCATAAAATTTGGAGCATGTTGCCTAATTTGTGCAGGATCCTTCGTAAATGCTGTGACATTGAGTAAACCAGCTTTTATTAATCTATTTAATGGGGTTTGTTGGAGCATAATGTGTACAGTTTGGCTGGAGGGGCTTAGGGACGATTCAAGCCAATGAAAACACATGAAATATTCAATGTTATTAAAATGTATGGAACTTCTAAATCAAAAAAAAAAAAAAAAGGACTGCAAAATGCTGGGTGGAACTGATGTTACTACTGTAGTATCTTCTGTACTGCTGGTCATGTGTTCAAGCTTGCTGTTGGTATCAGTGTAGCAAATCTTTTCTATGGTGTCTTATGTTTGCTAAATGAGCCAATCTAGCTGTTCCAGAGGAGGTAGAGATGAAGTAGTGTCAGAGAAACAGTGACTCACTTATCCTTTGAGAAGCCTTTGTTGACATCATTTGGAGGTTGATGAAGTGGAAGCTTCTTTCTATGAGCTACTAAATGTCCCAGCTGGCCCCACACCAGCAAAAGCCTTGAAGAGAGCTGGGTGCGGGTGAGGAAGGGCCCAGTGAGCACAAGCAAGGTGAGATTTGCAGGTAGAATTAGGATTTTGGCAAAGAGAGAAAAACATCTGGCAGAAAAGCTGTTGTAGGCCTTGGAGCAAGTCTCAGAGAGAGTAGAAAGGGACCTGTATGAAAGCGAATCAGGGGCTGGGTTTGAAAGAAGAGAGGGAACATGTGGGAGGGAAAGTATGAGTGAGTTGGTTGGGCAGGAAACTGAAGTACCCAGGAAATGGAAGAAACCATTTTAAGACAAAAACTGAAGTTGGAGTGTTTGCATAAAGTAGCAGTCAGGCAACAATGGGAAAAAGATATGTGTTAGTGATGTGGTCCGAAGAGAAGTTAGAAGGAGGCGTATTTGTAGTTATCAAAGGAAGACCTTTATTTAGAGAGGCAGACTTGAAGAAAGAATAGGAAATGTAATGGGTTTGGAAATGTTCATGAAAGATAGAGTGACTTTTAGGCAATTAAGATAATATAGGGAAAGGAGAAAGAAGCTTACAGCTCAGAGAGAAGATGGGCTTACAGAGTAGCAGACAGAGGCAAGATAGTACAAGGAGCAGAATGGCAGGAGCAAAGCCTGAACTGGATATAAAAGGAACATAGTGAATTCAGAGGAAAAAGAATTTTCAGGGTAGAGAAAAGGATACACTCCCACTCAGTAGCACTTTATTCTCTTCCACTGTCCACTTGATACTTGCTTTGCTTGTTATTTTCCATGTGCATTCTTGCCATTTTATCCATTTGTCCATCCATTCATCCATCCTCACTCATCAGGAAGTAGTTCAGAAGGCACCTTCCCTCTGGTTGAACTTAGGAGATATTTTAGGCAGAAGATTAGTTGCACGACTGACTTCTGATAAATCACAGATGAAACACTCTGTTTTTCTATTGATCATACTGCATTGCCTATGGTTTACTTCCTGGGAAAAATCTCTTTTTGACTCTTTATTTGAGGCAGGTGTTTCTCTTCCAAGCAAAACTGGATTCTTGTGTTCTTTTTGTTAATGGCGCTTTACAACAGTTGCAAACAGATGGAAATCCTTCTTTGTTGTGGGAGACTTCATAAGCCACTAAGTCACTATTTCTGTACAAAGATCAATAAATCCAAACACAATCATTGTAGCAAGTGAGAGGAAATGATGTACTCATGAAAGAAGGCACGAAGTCTAAATTTGATTACTGAGTGAGAGCTACTTCCACTGGAAACTACTACTACTATCTTTTGATATAAAAGCCCTTGCAATTATATTAATCAAGAACTGACTGTCATGGTATTATCTAAGGGTCTGCATCCGTGACAAGGGGGACAGGCCCGAAAGAAAAAAAAAACGAGAAAAGAGGAAGGAGAGAAAAAAAAATTGCCAGCGAGTAGGGGCCAGCCCCCAGGCGGTCCAGTGGCTAAAGCAGCAGAGAAGCCGCGGAGCCGCACCCTGGGAAAACAAAGGGAAGAGGGGGAAAAAAAAAAAAAAAGCAAGGGACTCGTAGGCGGATCTAACACACACACACAAAAAAAAAAACAGCGGCACCAATCTGAGGAGGAACAACCAACTTTACTAAATATATCAAAATGAGGCTAGTAGAATTATATTAGAGTGTTTACAGGCTGAAAATCTTACACAGTAAACTGCAGGAGGACCACGTGCTTTCTCCGCCGGGCAGGAAGGAACAGACCCCGCATCTCCCACGCGGCTTCACCCCCTCCCCTCCAACGCAAAGACCCCTGGGGCGTGCACCTCCTCCCCTCCCCCTCAGAGGGCCACACCAAAAAAGGTAGTCTGCAGTAACCAGGGAATTAACTCTTTAACTGCCCGTACCTTACATGATGTAATGATGTGGAATACCGACAACAAAAATCACAAAACCATAACACTGACCCAAACTAAAAGGACCTATAGTGTCATCAAAAGAGTTAGAAAGAAAGATGTTAGTATTGGAGAAGCAAGAAGGGATTTTGAGAGTGTTTATAAAGTTAGCATGATGAAGATTCAAAGAGGTCGACAAGCAGATGATCCCAGAGCATAGAAACAGTGCTATTTGTAGCCAGTTTGCAGATTAAACTGCTACCAATCTTGAAATTATGGATTAGAATTATTGAAATCAGTAGGTAAGAGATATGGGACTCTAGGTATTCTGGAAAGATGTGCTGGTAATTGTTCAGCAGCATCTGGTATTGAAACCCTCAAAAAGATTGTTATACAAATAAGTCAGAATGTGTCTGAAACAGGTGCTGGAAATTTCTAAATCTTTTTTTTTTTTTTTTTTTTTTTTTAACCAACAGAATATTGTCAAGAATAGGCCATGGCTTCAGATGTTCAGGGTTTTACAGATACCAGCTACTGTTACAGCATTGCAAAATGAGGCCTTGAAAGAGGATGTGAAAAATTCAACACACTGATCAAGAAACCGATGAAGATGAAAATCAAAAACTTGAGCAGAAGGTCACAGAGTTGAAAGCTGATGAGCACTATAGCATCTGATACCCTGGTAGAAAAAGCCAAGAAATGCTGTGACAGATTGTCAACAGTTTACAGGCGTTCGGCCCGGTTCCGTGACGAAGGGGACAGGGGATCCATGGGTCCACGCCCCGGGAAAAGGGAAAAGGGAAAAAGGGTAAGGAGATGGCCCTGAGAGCAAAGAACAGTGGCAACAATCTGAGGAGAAAAAAACTAATTTACTAAATAAAATATCGGAATGCAAAACAA
This sequence comes from Numida meleagris, assembly GCF_002078875.1. NCBI lineage: Eukaryota > Metazoa > Chordata > Aves > Galliformes > Numididae > Numida > Numida meleagris. Next base: position 51,855,955 of record NC_034410.1, on the reverse strand, counting down.
CACACTATAATACAATATAATTACAATTTAAGCTGGTAAATCCAATACAGAGAGAGAGAATGTCCCAAAATCAAGGTAGGCCTTACTCTACTACCGACGATAAGACGGCTGGAGAGCGAGGTGCTGCCAAGACGAGAGACGGCGGAAAAAGGGACGAGGTCTCGTGATCTGCAAGTTTTTATACTGCGAGCTTTTATCTTTTCCCTCCGGCTGGAAAATGGTAACAGAGGAGCAAAGTGCCGTGGGGAATGTAGTAGTCCTTCTCTTCTGAGAACCAGGTACATTCACTACATGATGTTATGATGTGGAGTACCAATAACCGAAAATCATAAAACCATGACACATATCAAAGAAGCAGATAGATAGTTTGGTAGTTACTGGAGAGAATGTGGAAGATGGAAAGTTCATAGAGGATACTACAAGGGAAAAGGGGTAGGATATAAAGGCATTCACCTCGGAAATGGATGTTTGTCAAGAGATACCTGCCTAGGTAGCAAGCCAGAACTCCCTCTGTTATTCCCCTGCTTCCTCTAGCAAAATCAGAGAGGGAGGAAAAGTCTCATGCCAAGGAGGAAGAGTACTGGGGCTGGCGCGAGGCAGCAGAGCATGTCTTTCAGTGTTTCATAAAGCACAAAGAACAACAGAGTTTCTAACTTGATTAAAGGGATAGATTACAGATAATCCTGACTTTAAATTGAGCTATCAATAGCCTCTCTTGCATCCATTAACATGGCAATGAATTTGTAGCACATCGCGGTGGACATTCTCAGGTACCATGAGATAATAGCAGCTCCTGAGAAATGCTGGTGGAAACTGTAATAGTGTTCTCCTCAGTGATGCCACAGAATAACACTGGGTTGCTGCTGTGCAAAGCATAGAGTGAGTGTCTGTGAGAAAGCAATGTGTGAAGTTCTGCCTGATGTCTTTCCAGAAACAGTGACAACACACACTATTAATGTCTTGTTGTCATGTTTTATCCGAGGATGTCCTAGTGAGTTCAAATATATATAAAAAAATGTTTAAAGTTTTTCAGAGAATACAGAGAAAATGTAATTTGTCATCAAAGAAATGAATAACCCAGAAGTCATTCTGCATATAGAGAGGAAAAAAGGAAGTTCATGTATTACTTTATTATTTATTAAGCAATTTATCATTTTAATTCTTGGTAACCAGTTCAGTAATTATTGATTTATTAAGACAGTTTTGGAAAGTACAAAAGTTTATTGGGAATTGAAAAATGGGATTTAAAAAAATTAGAAATCAGACAATACATTTCACCTGATTTAATCTTCTCGATTTCCACAGGGAGAAGCAGTCTTTGTATCTTTTCTTAAAGCAAGAATTTTTTGCAAGGTGAATTAGTTCCAGTAATGTCTGTTTCCTAAGAAGAAGAAAATTGGGTAACAGGTGGAAAAATACCTGCATACAACTACATTTAATGTTAAGATCAGAAAGGAAATAAAGGGTCTCCCCACTCTGACCCTTATTAAAAAAACAAATAGTTATTCATTTGCCACAAACTGCAGGCTAAGCCAGGCTCAGAATAGGTGATCATCAGTCAAATTAAATAGGAAATGAAATTAGTGAATTAAATGCAGCACAGATGTTTATGAAATGTCTGGCTCTGTCCACCACAGACAAGCAGAAGAGTTAGGGCTGTTAAGTACCTCCTAGGGTTTCAGCATAATGGATTATGTAATTTACACATAGATCTATCAGCATACATTTACTTTACTCTAGTTGACGAAAGTGTGAGTATTAATGCAGAATGTTCTTGGAAACAGATGACAATGGCTGTTGTTGTATCACATTCTTAAGGCTCAGTGAATGTGTGCAGAGGTAATCACATTCCCTAGTAGCCCATCCTACTGAAGCTCTTAAGTCCATCGACCATCAGAAACAGAAATGTGTTAGAGATTCCTCCCTCCTTGATGCCCTGCAGCAAAGGTAACTTAATCTGGAAGTCTTCTTCAGGATGACAAATGTTGACTGAATATAGCAGTGGTAACTGGCAATGGAATAATTTGCAAGTAATTGGGAGCATCGGAACATGTTTAATAATGTGCAGTTTTGCAGATTATGCATAATGTGAAAATATGACAAACTTTTAAGTTGCAACGACAGCTTTGTTACAAAAACTGTGTGTACTTTTATATGGAAATGGTGACAGAAGTGGTGTCTGATTTTTAAGTAATTAGTAGATGAGCTGGTATTGAGGGCGGGGGGGAATTCGGCATCCCAGCAGGGAAAACTTTACCAAGTGGGGAGAAATGTGAACTTAGGGATATCAACCTGGGTCCCCTGTGGGCAATAGAGACTGGTGGGTGGAGAAGCAGAGAGTGAGGGCCCAGAAGCAGAAGATTTTCATGGACATAAATGGTACTCAGTAGGAGGATGCAAACAAACAAACAAACAAACAAACAAAATGCTTAAAAGCTGTTCAGAATATGAGTGAAAAGATGTCCAGTTAAGAAGTATAAAAATAGTAGCTAGAGCATTATGTGCCAGGCCAATACATGAAAAGCAGATTCCTGAACATTATCCAGCACCCTACTCACTGCTGAGGTTGCAAGCAGGATGTAGAGTGGAAGGTATTTGGATTCATAAATCACATTGTGGGGGAATAGGGAAAATAATAAATGTGGATGTTAGAGGAGGGAGGGAGAGGAGTCTGTGGGGGTTCACTCTGCTTGGGTCCACTTCACTCTAGAGGACAGGACTCCCAACCATATGGTTGTGTTGGATAGTCTGCATGTTTGTATGAACCATGGAGATTTCTCCAGGTTGTGTCACATAGGTGTGTCCTCTGTAGATACAGGTAGGAATGCACAATGAGTTTGGGAAGTCCTAGATGCCTTGTGTTTACAGGGAGGTTGTGGCTGGAGATGCTGCTTTGACGTGCTGAGAGTGCATTGCTGGCAAGTGATCTCCCCGGGGTGAAGAGCCCCTGGACTCCACATTGCAGCCAAGCCAGCTGCTGGGGGCAAGATGAATCCAGGCCTGCAGGGGCTGAAGAAGGCAAGTACTGGCTAGCGTTTGGGGTAGGCAGGGTCCAGTGTGTGCCACAGGCCCACTGACACTGTTGGAAGTTTTATTTAGCAATCAAGTAAATAGCACAAGCAGGAGACATTTGACCACAAGTCCCAGACATTGAGCTGTTGACCTTTTGCTGTTAACACTCTGGAAGCTGCAGATCAACATAACTGAGTCCTACTTCCTCTCCAGTCAGGCACGATGAGCTAATGAACAGACAGCTAAAGGAGTTGATAGGAGTCTACGTGTCCAAAGATACATAGAATTGCTAGGAAATTCCGCTTGGTTGGAGTTACCATGATCAGGGCATCCACTGTGTGCAGGAATTCAGTGAGCTTTTTCTAATGAAGTGACTTTATAATAGTGCTGATCATTCTCATGCATAAAGCTAAAGACCTGGAGGACACTTGAAGAAATGCATAGGAAGCACAGATTTCATATCTCTTGAAAGGATTTAGAAATTCCAAAATATTGAGAATTGTTATGAGATCTTGCTAGATGTTTATGAATAAACACGAATGAGTGTTAACAAAGTTTCAGAAGACTGATGTATATAGAGGAAGTACACTATGGAGTTGAGATTGCAGAAAAAGAAGAAAATGCAGATGAAAAAAAGACAATCTGAAAGTTAGCTGAAACTGATGTGAACTAGCAGGTACTTTTGTTAACAACAAAAAAAGAGTGCTAATCAGGAAATTAAAAGTTAGCACATACGTTTAAAGACAGTTGGTACTGTTAACACAAGAAAGGGCTGGGGAGTTCCAGAGGTATTGATCCCAGAGGGAAGAGAATGAATGATACTGCGCTCCTGCTATCCTCTCAGACTTGTAGGTTACTTCACATAATCAGTTAAAATGTTACTCATAACTCATCTTTGTAGTAAACTTTATTTCAAACACTGTCTCTTCCTGCTCTTGAAATAGCAACCTGTAGCCTTGCCAAGGAATTGTTTACTTTCTAAGGCCAAGTTCACCCAAGTTTATCCCCCAGTTGCCACTGGCAGTTTCATCTTCAAAGACTAGTTTTTTAGTATCATCTTATTATCATTCATCACCCTCCTATCCTGTATCTGTGATGTATACACCTAACTCTGCAAAATCCTAGTCCATTACGGGACTTCTACAGAAAACCTAACTGGAAGAATGTTTGGATGCTAAAAGAGAACCCTTTCCCAGGTGAGACTGGAGAGAAATTTCCTTAGAGAAGCTTGATCAGGCTTGGGTCTCATTCATGCTGTCTGTCTCACCATGTTCCAGGGGAGAGCAAGCCTCAAGATAATCTTTTTGCATCTCTGGGACAAGAAGGAGCTGCCTGGCGTTTCTTCAGTGTTTTATCCACTAACTGAAAAAAACATGAGCCAATCAGTAAAAATTCTGACCTGGGCTCAGTAAGGTCCATTTGTGCTGCTGGCAGCAGCTGCCAATGCAGGAACCTAGGCAAACGTAACAGGGCATGGTGTGTCTTTCAGCCTGGTGAGATGGGTTTATCTGTTCTCGATTTCACAATTCTGAGAAAGAAATGAAGAGCAGCCTGAAGTTTATAGGCAGTGTTATTTGCATGAAGACTCTCTGGAGCACTGGCTTAACAGATGGAGGCAGGGCAGAGATTCACATTGTGATGCTTATTTATTAATCCACCTTTTCCTGAGATGGAGGGAAAATATGTTGTTGTAGGAAACCTTTCCCCCTTCCCCGGAATGGAAAAAGAATGACATCTGGTCCTCTCCTGTTCAGCTGAGCTGGGGCTGCATATTTTCCCCAGACAAGCATTTCTGAATCCTATGATGTTCTGGCATCTTAGAAGTAGCTCTGGTAGCTAGTTTCTTTTTCCCGCAGAAAGCAGTTTGCACAAAGTAGTGGTTGTGTTGCACATTGGTGCCCTGTTTCTGCCCTTATGTATCTACCCAGAAAATATGTAAAAACGTAACAGAGCAAAAACTTACCAGATGCAGTTCTTGCTTGATGGGTGCAGTAGCAGGCTGTTGTTAACTCTGTTGTCTGTAAGAAAGAGTTTTGAAGTAGTGGGAAGAAGGTTGGTTTCTTACTGCCCATTTTCCTGACAGGCAGTAAAAAAGAAGCATTGAATGAGGAGTCACTAGGAGCTCTTCTTTCCACTCATCAGTCTACATGAAAAATATGAAAATGTCCTCATGTTCTATTTAGCTCTTTTCCCCAGGCAAACATCTCTCCTTCTGACTGATATTCTGCATCAGTGAAATTTAAAATAAACCATAAAAAAACAAATAAGGACCAGAGTCACGGGAAAATCAAAGAGTAGAGGACAGTGAACAAAAAACTCTACGGAGAGTAGAATTTCTTTTGTGGGAAAGATGCAGTGAATGACAAAACTGGGGAGGGGGGGGGGGGGGCGAAGGAAATTTTGCTCCTCTTGAAGGCTAATTTACTAGCTTAATACCTATGTAGGAAGATCCTGAAAAATGATGTGTCAAGAGCATCATAACTAGCAGTTCCCACAAAGCACAAATCCTGGACTAAGGAGAGTGCTAGTGGCTTGACTTCTCTTTGCAGACATAAGAGAAGATCAGTTTACCAGGTCCTACAATTACTGGGCTATAGAACTGTGTCATTTTAACATTTGATGCTGAGAGATCTGGCAGAGCTCAGGGAACACAGAAGTACCCCTTAAGTCATATTTTCTTCCTACTGCCTTGTGCAACTTCTGTTGAGATGATGGGATAGCATGGCCTTGGATCTGATCTTAAGCCTGTAAGAATACAGATCCCAATGCATAAACGCACTAACAAACTGATGTTGCAATTGGCAGATCATACTTGTTGAGTTAGTATGTAGCAAAACAAAGACCCAGATGGCTTTTGTCCATCTCTCTGCAACATGATTGGAAGAAAAGAAGATCCCTTTGCTTTCTCAGCTTGGCTTCTCATACATGCAGGTCAGTGCCAGCTCTCTGGAAGGAAGGAAAACAGGAAGGATATATTACTGAGATGTCCCATTAGACAGCAAAATCAATCTTTAATCTTGTTGGCACATGGCAATGTGGGAAACGACTAAGCGAAGAACACCAGCTCTTTTTACTAGCTCTGTGTGTATAGTCTATGGCAAACTCTTGACTCTAGAACTGAACAGTTGAATTTTCATATTACTGGTCATTTGTTTACTAGGGTTTGTTTTTGAGGACTGCTGAATGGGCTTTGTTATGCACTTGTGTAGAATTACTGAAATGAGCGAGTCTTCTAGATCCCACCAAATAGAGCTTCTTGGCTCTAAGGTTAACCAGTACAACCTAGGGAGAGTCACACTTGTGTAGCTTACTTCTATGGGTTACCTTGGGTGCTTCCCAAAAACCGTGAAAGGGGAGTTGGAGGTCACAGAACAGTGGAGATTACTTTGCAGGATCTAGAAATAGATTTAACATAGGATGGTAAAATCAGCCTAATAATCATAGAATCATAGAATCGTAGAATCATGGAATCGTAGAACTGTAGAATCATAGAATCATAGAATGGCCTGGGTTGAAAAGGACCTCAAAGAACATCTAGTTTCAACCCCCCTGCCATAGGCAGGGTTGCCAACCACTAGACCAAACTGCCCAGAGCCACATCCAGCCTGGCCTTGAATGCCTCCAGGGTGTGAGAAAAGCTCAGAATTAAAGATTTCTATTCAAACAAGATCGTGAGAACAGCAGTTTATTCATTATTGCAATAATGGGCGCACACTCCCTACTGGCAAGGGAGAAATTGTGCAACTAGTTAGTGAAAGTCATTCCATTATATACCTTGGGTCTGATGCAGGTAATATCTCTCCTGGCACTCATTGGTTGAGCATCTCAGGCTCACAGTCTTCCCAACACTGTTGCTATGATAAATTTCTGTATAAGGTCTGTTACCAACCTGTTGTTTTGAGGAATGTTTTGTACTTTTCTATGGAGATGGGAGGCCAGTGTTTCCAGAAGTTATAGCACATTCGTGCTGTCCTGTCCTAGGCTCTTCCCACCCTGCATATTTCCCTTATCTTGTGCATGTCTCAATTCTACCCAAGTCAGAATGCCCCAGTCCCAACTTTACTCTGTTCAGCAGCTTTCTTTGTGAAAAACAACTTACTGGCAAGAAGGCTATAAGTTCACTAAGGACCTACACTACATACAGAAAATACTGGAAACTTCCACTGCAAAAACAGAATCTATCTCTCACAAGGGACAGGGGCATCCACAACCCCCAACCTCACTGGGCAACCTGTACCAGTGCATCACCACCCTCTGAGTGAAAAACTTCCTCCTAATATCTAACCTAAACCTCCCCTGTCTTAGTTTAAAACCATTCCCCCTTGTCCTATCACTATCAACCCATGTAAACAGTCATTCCCCCTCCTGTTTTTATGCTCCCTTCAAGTATGGGAAGGCCACAGTGAGGTCTCCCCAGAGCCTTCTCTTCACCAAGCTAAACAAGCCCAGTTCCCTCAACCTTTCTTCAAAGGAGAGGTGCTCCAGCCCTCTGATCATCTTAGTCGCCCTCCTCTGGACCCATTCCAAGAGCTCTGCGTCTTTCCCAGGCCTGGACGCAGTACTCCAGATGGGGCCTCACAAGAGCCGAGTAGAGGGGACAATCACCTCCCTCTCCCTGCTGGCCACACCTTTTTCAATGCAGCCTAGGATATAGTTGGCCTTTTATTCTGCAGGCGCGCACTGCTGGCTCATGACCAGCTTCTCGTCCACCAGGACCCCCAAGTCCTTCTCTGCAGGGCTGCTCTCAAGGAGTTCTTCCCCCAGTCTGTACAAATACCTGGGATTGCCCTGGTCCATGTGCAACACCTTGCACTTGGCCTTGTTGAACCTCATTAGATTCGCATGGGCCCACATCTCCAGCCTGTCCAGGTCCCTTTGCATGGCTTCCCTTCCCTCCAATGTATCGACTGCATGGCTCAGCTTGGTGTTGTCTGCAAACTTGTTGAGGATGCACTTGATTCCATCATCTACGTCATTGATAAAGATGTTGAAGAGCGCCGGTCCCAAGACCAACCCCTGGTTGTGACCGGTCTCCATCCAGACATAGAACCATTGATCGCAACACAAAGTAAGACCTTATTTGTTCAAGCATTGCACACACATGTAGGCCTGTTCCTCTGTGTCCCACTGTTTCAGAGCAGCAGCCTGGATGTTAGGAGATCATATACATGATCCACAGTGCTCTCAGGAGGTGCCAAACAGAGTAGGAATGATCTCAGAGGCCTTCTCTCTGAGTTCCTCTGAGAGTCAGTCAAAGACGAAAACTTAATCTCTCAGTTGAGTAAGGCATTATTTACACAAATTTCATGTGCTCAGCTCTTATTCTGTTATTCAGAGCTCTGCTGGTGAATGGTATAACTCAGAGAAGGGAAAGGTGTATGGGGCAAAGAACAAATGATGCAGGCCAAAAGAACCACTCTGGTGTGATCATCTTTGAAAAACACGTTAAGAGACTTCTGCTGAGGGGAGGGAGAGTTGAGAGGACAGTGGCTTTGTTGGGGTCTGGCTTCCCTTCCCTCCAGTGTATCGACTGCACTGCTCAGCTTGGTGTTGTCTGCAAACTTGTTGAGGGTGCACTTGATTCCATCATCTATGTCATTGATAAAGATGTTGAAGAGCACCAGTCCCAAGACTGACCCTTGGGGGACACCACTTGTGATCTGCCTCCACCCAGACATAGAACTGTTGATCACAACTCTTCGGCTTTGACCAGTCAACCAGTTGTTAATCCATCAAGCAGTCCATCCTTCAAATCCATACCTCTCCAATTTATAGAGAAGGATGTCGTGAGGGACCACGTCAAGGGCTTTGCAGAAATCCAGGTAGATGACATCCATATCATGGGCAGAGATTCAGTGAATTATTTGAATTACACTTGATTGTATTTGAATAAGAGAACAAAGAATTAAAAAAAAATTCACCCACTGGTTCCTGCTAACACAGAATAATCTCTCATTTACTTACCTTTTTCTAGACTTTCAGATATCCCAAGTGATACATTATCCACAAAGGGACATTATTCCTGACTGTATGTTCTGTTGTGTTTCTTTCTTGATTTTCTGTTAGTATTTAACATAACATTTAAAAATTATTTTTACTTATCTGCTACTTGAATAACACCCATGTATGAAGCATCAGAAAGCCCTAATTTAGTGCACTAGTTATTCATTACATGGAGGTAATCTAGATGTTTTACAGACAAGTTGCTGTGCTCTTTGTATGGGAACCTTTGCTAGGGAAAAGCAGTGGCTCCCTGGTGAGTCAATGGGATGACATGCCACACTAGGTATGGCAAACAGCAATGTTAGTAGGCAACTAGTGAAATTAGCTGCAGCGATAAAATCAGAAAGTCAGCTCACACTGACTGCCACCTAGAATGCTCTGACTATGAACTTCTGGAGAAGTTTTGAAGCAGTAACCAGGACTGAATAAATTCTTCACATTAGATCACTAGGGCTAGATATAATAGTTGTAAGAGCTAGCAGGTGTGTTTGCAGACTATTATTTGAGGTTCCTGATGACAGTACTTTGGACTTCAGTTATGGCTTTGAAATTTCTCATTTACCCGCACACAGGTGGGCCCCAGTGAGGTGTACATGTTGTCAGGACATGGAAGAGAAGCACTAAGTGAAGAGCTCTGCCAGCTGTGACACAGGCAGCATTCCCACAGCTTCACAAGCATTGCTACGTGGCAGCCTCAAGCTTCATGAGCTTTATGCCTTTGTTCAAAAGCAATGGTTTTAATCAGCATGGGTCAACAGGAAAGCAAAAGCTACAGTTTGGAAGCTGTGTTTCGGCTCCCATTGGTACCCCACCAAAAAGTGTTGACAGGAGAAAAACATTATTGATGCTGACGGTTTCAGGTGGAAGGCCAGGAGCCGACCAGGCCCTTCAATCTGACCCATGAGTATGTCCACGTGGGCAAACATCACTGAGACACAAGACACATTTGTTTAGATGTAATTTCACCAGAAGCCAGCCCCCTGTAGTGCCTGAGGGAGGCCATTCAGAGCTGGCTCAGGTATTTTGTACAACATCACAGTGTAGTGCACAGACACCTCCTGTCTTCTGGGTTAGGGCTGAATTTTGCACTGATCATACCGGTGCTGCATAGCTTCTGTGAATGAAAACACAGGTTTGTCAATAGACAACTGTAATGTCATTTAATCCAGTCTCTACAGATAATAAGGTCTTCTAGCCCTTAAGGCTAGCCAAAGAATTTGCTTTCTTTGTCAAAAATCTGGAGCTATTTTTCTGGATACACTTAGCTTTCTGGTGTCAAATTTTATTCATGTTGTCCAGAAGGTACTACACACCACAGTGCACAGATCTGAGGCCTGGTGGAAGCCAGCTGTCCCCCTAGGCTGCCTCCGTGGGCCACTCACCAGCACACTGTGAGGCTCAAGGCCATGCTGCCAGCCTGAAGGGACCAAACATCTTGAGTGAGAGCTTCCTGCACAGTTTTGCATGATCTCATATTGCTTCTTTGCTCCGTGGAAATTTTCCATTTCCCTTTTATCTAACTCTCCAAAAATGAGTTTGGATCAAACCAACTCCTGTGCCTTTCAGCTGAGCTGTTCAGGCTACAGCTGCTGAATTTAGTGGCTCCATGGCAAGAGACAAAGCTCCAAACTTAAGGAGTCTTCCTCCTTGCAATATAGCACTTTCTGTATCAACTCCATAGCATTAAGCAGAGTTAACAAAGCATACTTCAGTGGACTTCCTCAGCTGTGCCACAGGAGCAGGGACAGTTCCAGAAGAAGCAGCAGAAAACCAGATACAAAGAATCTACACCAACCTGCCCATGCCTCACCTTATACTTAGCTTTTCATACTCCTTTGACTGGCTTGGTTCAGACTGCGTCAGCTATTATTTGAGAAACTCTTCTGAAAGTATTTCTGCTACTATTAAGCTACTCATTTAACCACAAAGAAACTTCTTTCAACACCTGTTTCAGATTACATTTATCAGATTCAAAAAGGGTGCTCAAAATCACTAGTTTTTGAAAAGGAAACTGGAAGTGTCCAACTGAGATTTAAATTTTCCTGCACTCATGGGCAGGGGGCAGACCAGGATCAGAGGGGCAGGAATTTTGTGGGAGGGATCACAAGTTGAGATAAGGTCACTGACCCCAGGACACTTGTATTCAAAACTCTGAAACAGGAGGAGACAGCTGCAGGCTTTAGAATAGGATCACAGCACGTAGTTACTGGCAGGACTCCACAGGACTTAAGGAGTGAAAGGGGGAACAGAACTGGCTGGGACAGAGACACTTTCAGCACAGATAATGGGAATTGCTAATGAAGGACAACAGAACTAAAAGGAATGATTAAGAACTCCAGTTCTTTTATTGGTGAGTTTGACATCTGGTTAAGCAATATATACATTTGAAACTTGATATCCAGTACCTCTTGTATACAAACCACAGCAGTACATCAGCAAATTCACCACGTCAAAGAAAAAGCAGTTTGAGTGCTCCAGGCTTTTAAGTGCAGTAGGTCAGCTGGGAGGAATAGTGGGGATGGAGGACAGCACAGGATACCCAGAATCTGCCTCCATCAGCTCAAAATAACCAGCTAATTTCCCCAAGCACTTGCTACAGAAACTGGCTTCTCCAGGGTGATTCACTGAACGGTTACACTGCTGCTCTACAGCTCCCACAAGCTTATTTTCTATTCCTTAGAGGAATATAACTCACTACAGCTCTTGCCAGTAACTACAGAGCAGCCCCAGGGAGACTTAGTGGTTAATTTTGATGCTTATGGAAAGTGTGAAATCTCCCTTCCCTTTGCTGTCCCTCCCTCACTACCCACTGTCAATTAGCAAGTGGTGTTCACCCCACACTCACAGATAAGGAGTTCAACAGTAAACAGGAAATAGTACGTGCCATCATACATAGCAGATACACATACACAGCAGATTTTGATTTCATTTTGATCCAGGATGGACTTTTTGTGTTTTTCCACGAATCCAGTTAGGATAAAATCCTTCCCACTCACTCAGCATCAGGTCCACCCAGGTAAAGTCCATTACATTCATAAATGAGTTCCTGAGAATGCTAGGTAAGGTTTGGGTGGACAAGCACGTGATCTGCCTGCACAGATCTGCTAGCAACACGTGTGGATTTCAAACACTTGAAATGCTTTTCACTTATTTTAACAGATAGAATAGATTCAAACATATTTTGTATGGAGAACTCATTCACATATCAAGGCCTATTTGCTCCTAAAATCTGAATTATTCGGAAAAAATGCAGTCTTTCTTTCCTTCCCTGTTTCAAACTCTAACTGAATTGTATCCAACTTTAGAATGAACACGATTGACCTAAAGGAAAACCTTTTTCCACTAGTACTGTGTGGTAGTAGTTACCTACACATTCACAACATACAAACTCCTTATTCAAAATTGCCAAAGTTATAACATAGTGAGGAGATGATGGTTCTATATTTGAGAGAACAACTGTACAGACTGAAGTTTGCTACTATATTAATACAGCATAGGAAAATACTGTAATTAGAAAATAAAAGGCAAATAGAGAAATCGTTAATAGTTTTGTGCACTGTTTAGGCTTCTTCTCAAATAAAACGATTCTTTAGGGAAGTGATAATGTCTTCATATGTGACCCTGGGACTACTGTAAAATGCTACACATCCATCCCCACAGGTGTGATACTTGGTAATTGCATGGCTATATTTGCAAATTGCTCCATTTTCTTCAGTTCTATTCTAATTTTATCACTATTTCTAATGAATTTTACTGTTTCCAGGAGAACATTAGTTCGTTTTTTCTTAATATCAGGACATATATTATTTTTAGGTGAGAAATCACTCACAAGCTGAATCAGATACAGAACACAAATGAAGGTCAATAACACGATGCTTCCAACACAAAAAAAAAGAAAAAGGAAAGTAATCAGGTGATGCATTGATTTAACGTATTGTTTTAATCTCTGCTGGAAAAACATTTCTGTGTTGGCAAAGGACACCACAGAAACAGAATGAACTCAACATGGCATCTTTCAGAAACAAGATATTTCTGTTCTGGTTTGATAACATTATAGATTCTGTTTGAAGGTAGATGACTTCCAGAGTGAAACACAAAACAAAGCAGGCACAACTACTAATTAGAGCAAACACACGAAACAGTTCAGGCCATCCAGAAGAAAGGTTGGGTCTCAGGTGGCATAACTTTTGCAGATCAAGCAAAGAGGTGGAAAACTCATTTAGAGCTTTGTTCTAGATAATCCTATGTGTCTCATTTTTAGACATTTCTAAACAGAAGAGAAAGAATACTCAGGAAGGAAAATCATGTCACATATCTTCCATTATCTGATCTCAGGGACATTACCAACTGAATTGCTTGGAAGCAACCACAAGAAAGCTTGTTACTGCTAGCTTCCTATCTGCCTGAAAGGACAGCAGTGCATCAGAGCAGGGTAACATGTTGCTTTGCTCTAGCAAACACCATGAGGCATGGGGCATAGCCCAGGCTCTCCAGTCCACATAGAGAACCTAGGAGTCACATTCAGTCAAAGAGAATGTAATGAAGCAGAAACAGCAATTGCCTGATGGCAACACTGAGCTCTAGACCTACAGCTTTCCTGTCTGCTACGTTCCCCCTGGAAGAGCAGCCTCAAGAACAGATTTTCTCTGGCTGTTCACATTGCTGTTGAATCATCCCAGCAAGGTCAAGACACCGCAAAATTCGCCATTTCTCAGAAGCCAGCTTGTCCCTGGATATCTGTCCCAGAAGTTTTTTGGCAAAGAGGTTCTGATCCTGCATGAAAAGGCCCACAGCAGACCTTGGGGCTTGAGGGAAGTTCTCCAGGCAACCACTGGTGAAACAGAAATTGATTTTCTTTTCACGTCTCATCCCCGGTCCTCTTTCTTCAATCCAAGTCAGAGGTCTAGTATGTAGAAACAGTGAAACAAAAGAGTATTTATGAAGAAATTGAATCAACAGTTATACTTTAAGCATGTTTTTCAGTACTTATAGAAAATGCCCTAATAAATGCACCTTTTTAAAATTTCAGTCACTTCATTTTCAATTAAGATGTTCTGATTAACAAGGCTTGAGGCTGTTTATCTAGCTGAACACCATGTTATAGTCTTAACTCTGCTACTGCTACATGCCACTGTTTTCAGCATACCACCTAAACTCTCTCCAGCTTTGTTTTCCCTATGCACAGTGAAGCCAGACATGTTTAGCCATCTTGAGAGGATTAGAGAAGTTTAATCCATTCATTCAGTTGTGGATTTGGATGAAAAGTGCAGTTAAACATCCAAGTACTTTGTGATTTAATCACAGCTAAATTTGCAAGGCCCTCAATATTTAGTCATTCCTCCAGCAAGAATAAACTGTCAGTAAGATATATAATCATGACCCATGTGCAAGCACCTTAAGGGAAGTTCTCCAGTTGTCTGGGACAAGTGTTTGTCTGGAGAACTGCACTATTTAGGATTACTTGGTCAGACAGTAAGGTGTCTCATGCAGACACTAGCATCTTTGAACTCTTTTTCAAACTTTTCAAATACACTGATAGCACTGAGTCAATCCAAGATATTATGCCAGAATATGTCAATTTGGCCTGTTTCAGCTACATAGACTCTCAGACAGTTCTGTCTTATGGCACATGATAGCCACAGACTCCTAGGCAAGCAGAGGTGTGCTGGCTATTGACTGCCATAGCTCACACGTCCTCACACTTTTCTCTCCAACTTCCAGTTCAGTCAATGACTGAGAAGGCATGGAAGTGCTGTGTTGCTGCAGAGGTTTATCAGATTCCTTGGCCCAAGATGGCAAACACTTGCAGAAGGTTTGAGGAATGGTCCTCAACATGAGCTACTTACAATCCTCTTTTCCTGCTCTTTTTTCATCTACATAAATCATCCTATTACTTTTCTGCAGCTCATACATCAGCGCTCGCTACTGCCTGTGTTTAGAAGGTACACACTATTTTTCTCACTTGTTTTTTGATGGCACTTCCAGTCCTTTATGGCCCACTTTAGTCTGCCACTCACAAATTATGAGGGCATCCATACCATGGAAGAATAAATTCTGTCTCCAAGTACTGCCCATTACATCTTTAATATCATTAGATCAGGAAGGTCTTGCCAGTCTACCCTGAACACATTCTGCAGAGCACTCAGCTTTATGATTCTGCATCTCTCATCTTTTTACTCACCAATACACACATGCCCTACAAATTAAGCATGCCAGAAGTACCTAATCGAATGGATTTAAACTACTGTAGGGAAAGAAAAAAAAGGACCCAAACCACAGTCTGCAAAAAATGCACAAAGGGAAATCCCCACAGGACTAATAAATACAAACCTCTTGTGTTTCAGGAAGCCCTAAGGCTATGTGTCGCTGCAGGCCACAAGGGTGCACGTGGGCTGCATCCCTCTCTTTTTTTTTTACATTCTCATTCTCCTTCCCTGAGATGTCTCCTGCTGACCACAGCCAGACGCAGGCTGCTGAGGTGGCTGGTTTTGCTCCGACACAACAGAGCTGCTTTTTTCTTATGACAGCAAATACCCACGGAGGGTTCAGACCACTGTTGTTTGAAGCTGCTTTATCTCAGGTAGGCTGAATAACGTGAAATAAGGTGAAGAAATAACTGGCCAGATACAGGCAAAGATCTCTACCACATAACAGTGGGGAGTACACAGTATGATCTAAAATAGGCAATATTAGTATGGGGTCACACCTCTGGGGTGATCTAGAGCAGATGCACATCAATGACCAGATTCAAACTTATGCTGTCTTCTGCTCTAGCTTGGGTGAGCCACTGAACCAGAAGCACAATCACATAAGTCAGGCAAAATTAAAAAAAAAAAAAAAGCTTGAAATCCCTGGTTTAGATCTGTGAGCAGGAAATGTTGGTTTTACTAATAGATTTATACTCTTTTGTGATTGGATTATTAGTTATTTTCCCAAAGAGAGAGACACTATACTTGACTGCTAACTAAAACACGTTACTTGTCAATTAACAACATCTACATTAAAATTTGTCCTTTTTTATTGCTATAATATGTTGCTAAAGAACCAGGTTTGCATTTCATATCAGAAAATTATTTTTTAATAGGCTGATGTTTTTTATTAGGTAATATATCCACTTCAATTTAAGATCTGCATCAAAGCACTATCTGGTAATGCATGTAATTAGTTATTTAGTAGCACTAGTAGTTTAATTTGAAAATAACAAACCCGGTATTCTTGGTAACTAAAGAAAGTCATAACTGATTTGGTCGGACAGTTAAGAAAGGAAAGGAGAGTTTAAATAAACACTAAGAAACCACGTCTACACTGACATCAAAAGCAAACACTATCTACTATGAAAAAAACCGCATTGATTTTATAGAGTCATTTTGTCTTTCCAGATTTTAGACCATCAGAGCTCTCACAGCTACATTTTATTCAGATTAGAAGATAATCTTCTTTTCATACTCTCTGTTGCCTCAAATGATAAGTAACCATGCTGGTTGGACTGTGCTAGCTGAATAAACCAAAATGACAAAAATACTCCTTGTACCTGCAGAAGAATTAAGCTGGTTTCATGCTTGAAAGCATTCTGGGCCTACTCAGCTTAATATTTCATGCAACAATTGATATGGAGAGCATGTTTTATGTGCTTTTTTGGATGTTGAGGCCGAAGTTTTGTTTTTTTTTTTATACTTCATAAGCTTCATTCTCAATACAAACAATTTTAAATAGTTATTGTCAGAATATGCGTTCAGAAAAATGTCTTCTGTTTCTTTTAAACATCTTCTTTTTCATGTGTTGAAAACACCAGTAATTTTTATTTACTAAGCAACCAACAAGGGCTGCCTTACCTCAGGTAAGAACTAGACCTTACTTCTAGCTAACATCAGAACAGATGTTGCACAGATCATTCTCTCTCCAGCTTGCACTAAAAATCCATTTTTGACATTTAGTGAATCCAGGCTCTGTAAAACTAGGACAGGAACTGCAGTCCCAAACCAGCCGTTCTGTCAGTTGAGGTTTGTCTTTTCCTGGATTGCTCAACATTTTATCACAGAAAGGCTGTCAGCTCAACTGCCTTGGATACACAAAAGAGGCAGAGGTCATCTCACAGATAGCTGAGCTTGGGACGTTAATGCACACCTCCAAAATCCACCCGTGACAGATTAGTAGCCAGTGCAGGCTAAGCAGCAGGGACACACCATAGCCTTTGCACAAATCCCTGCTCAAACAAGCAGAACACAGGCTGCTGCACTCTGCACCTGTTGCATTTTCCAAGGTAGAAAATGGGCTGAATTAACCTGATTTCTCAAGGATAGTGTATTTATTTATGTCTTTCAAAGGGTGTGCTAGCTTTCAGGAAAGTTGCAGAACTTTCCCATCCCTTAGCAAGATAGAACTTGAGCACATGAGAGCTGTAAGAACATCACCATTGCTAATGGGTCATAACTTCACTTGGAGAGTGGGCCAAATTCCCTACTGTTGTATGTTCACTGATGTCAGTGGGGGAAGGTCAGCAGGAAATACGGCACATAGACCAACAGGCATACTGGAATGCTATGTAACTTTCCAGCCAGTGTTGAGTTATCCCAGAGGCACAAAAAAACTGTCGCAGGGGTCATGAAAACTCTCATGGCAACAAAATACTGACTGACTGACCCACATGCAGAGTTAGCTGCTCTTCTAGCTCACAGCTATCTGTTAGCTGTGTTGCAAGAAAAATAATCCAGAAACAGCTCTGTACCTAGTAAATATCATCCATGGCAGCTGAGGACTACCTAGAGACAGGCCAGCCAGGGAAATGTTTAAACCATCCACTAGTTCCACCTGCTGGAATTAGTTCAAAATCTCACTCTACACAGAGCTTTACAGCTACTCTCATTACTGTCAAATTGCTAAGAGGGCAAACATGGATGGTATATGGATGGTTCTGTTCTGTCATAACTACAGAAATTATTTTTTTTTATTTAGAGAGGAAGAAAAATCACTAAGACAAAATGCTTATCCCATCGTAAACTGAAATGGGCTTTGTAGGAGCTCAGTGAGTGCTTCAACAAAATCTGCAGCGAAACTAATGGTCCAAATGAGCCTTGATTTTTTCTCTGCCCAGATATATAGTTCTACAGGTTATTTTTTTTTTTTAAACTAAAAACTTACTCAAAATTCTTCTAGCAGTCAGCATTCATCTTTGTTCTGTTGTTGTTGTGTATTTGATGGTATTTGTTGTGTTTTTAAGGTTTTGGTTCTGCATATGTGCAACAACAAAAAAAGGTAATTCATTATGAACAAAGATAGGTCAGGATATTTTCCTATGTGGTCATCTTTTCCCCAGTTCTCCCTAGTCTTCTCATATGCCTATAAGGGCAGAACACACTTTATGGAAGAAGAGGAAAACGTGAGTGAAAAGAAAGGAACAAATTGTTCTAGCACCATTCCTACCTGCTAGGAAATGTACAGAGATTGGTAACGTCTCTATATCTTTTAAAGTCAGACAATTCTCACGTTGCAGCTCTAGCACGCTTCAATCTTTTCCAACTTCAACTTACTTGAAAAGGAGATGACTTCCATGCAGATGGTCCACAATAATCAAAACGAAGAATTTCCAGCGAAATTCAGCACCATACTGTGCAATGAATTGGGTACTTAATTCACAGAATGGCATGTTCGTAAAATATTTAAAAATGTATTTTATAGCAAGGTCATTAAAAACATGCTAGTTTATAGCAAGGTTATTTTTAACATATAACAAAAAGGATATCTAACTCAGTATTATAAATTGTAGAATCAAAAGAGTTTTCTGCAAGGAAGTCATCGCAATGGCTGGACAAAATAATAAATAATCCTGGCTACTGGATTCTCACTCTCACAGTCTGACAGACTGGTGAAACAAAAACAAAAAAAAAAACAAGCGATGGAAAACAGACTAATGACCTATTCAGGAAAAATGAACTTCAGTACTTCAAGTTAGACATTAATCAAGAGCTGACCTCTCTGTAGTGTTAAAACGCAGTGCTCAAATGTGTCATTTTCTCTTAACCTTCAGCTAGTACTACGTAACTACAGCATTATAGTGCTACAAGCTACGTACTATGACTACTCTACTGGGTTTTCAAATAGTCATATACTTCCAACCTTTAAACAAGGGTTAGTGTTCAACATACATCCAGAATGTCTATTGTTAAACAAAAAATATCCTGCCTCTGAAAACCTTTTCTGGATGCAAGAAAAAGGCTTTTCAATCTAAAGCAAAGGAAATGCATAAATGCATTATGGACCCATTCCTACACTCAGACATCAGGAAAGAACTTTTAAAACATTCTTGTGCTTTTCCACAGACACTGCTTGGTTGTGGCTCTTCTTTACCATGACTGCTACTGGAAATACTCTCAGGTCTCTTTCTAAAACCAGTATTAACATATTCTATTTCCACAAGAGTAAGGAGGTAGACCTCCTACAGATGATACCTGAACAGGCTGGCTCATCTGCTGCCATAATCATTACTCACTTCTTGTTTGCAGTCTGAAAATGAACGGTCATTCTAGAATAATTCTTATCCTTCTGCTCTTCTCTGGTGGCAGAGGTAACAGTGAGGTCTCCAAACAGGTCAATTAGCCAAGTCAGTCGGGCAATTCCACTGAAAGCTGGGAACCCTGCTTTTGTTTCATCGAGGACGCTACCTGGTGCAATAGCAACAGAAAGACTTGAGAAATGGAAAATAATAATGCGTGCTGCGAAGGAAAGGCTGAAGAGACTGCAGTACTGCAGGCTTAGAGACCAGGGTATAGAAAGGCCATCAGTGGATGAACTGAGTAGCAAGTCAACAAACATGATCAACCTTGAAATGGATCTGCTGGGGTTCTATGACAGAGAACACTGCACAAAGTAAGTATGCAAGAAGCCCTTAAAGATGTGCTGAGGTCAGAACAGTATATGTGGATTCACAAGTGAATATAGAATAGGGAGAACAAAATGCACAAAAATCTCTCCCATCACTTCCAGGGCCAAACACTAGTGTGGAAGGCTAAAAGTCTCCACTGGAAATGTGGACATGTCCTCGGAGCTCATATTGGTATTGGAATGAGGGAGCTAGTTGATGCCACCAAAGTACAGGAGAGATGAAGAAATGGTCCCTCCTCCTTGAAATGTACAGGCTTGCTTTCCTTACAAGTGGTAGCAGAAAGAGATTAGGAAATAGGCCACAGATGACAACTATTAAGGCAAAAGTGTTCTCCAGACCCTTCTACAATTTTAAGGAAATATCCAGAAGTGATACTTGTGTGTCTAGTCAATTTATAGGCAGACTGTCATATAAAAGGTCGGGTTTGGAAGGGCTGGCATCCCTGCAGTGCAAGCCAACAAATTTGGTTGAACTTCAGTTTCCTCACAGCTACTGACCTGTGAAATGCAACGTTCCCTTCACCAGGTCTTTCCCAGCCACCTCCTTTTTCAGCTGCTTGTATTCTTCAGTCAGAAGTTCAATATGCTCCACATGGAGAACTTTACCTGCCATTAATAAATAAATAAATAAATCAGGCCAGATTAAGTAAGAACTTTCTGTATGAAACACATCTAAGCAGCAAAGGCTTCACCACCACCACCAGGAGCTCATGTAAAAGTGCTCTCATGTACAACTTGGAAAATTACATTAGGAGGAAAAGAAAATGCAGGCCTTATGTTGAGGCATTGATTTGGGTTTGTGATTTTCAGGAGATAATGAATGCAGTGACTACAGTAACAGTAACCACTATGTTCAACAGAAACTCTGCAATGAAACCCAATACCCAATTAAAGCTGAAAAATCAGACTTCAGAGTAAAAGATGGGCGAATTCTTGGCCTCTTTCCCTTCATACTTCCCTGTTCTGCATTCTTCTTCCCAGAGTAGCAGGAAAGAAGATGAAGAAAAAAAACCACAGCACAATACTTAGACCCAGATTGTAACAATACGATAAGAAGTACCCCTTCCATTCTAATTAATTGGGCTACTCTGGAAAAAAGGCTGCCATCTAACACAAATTAAATCTGGCACTCATTCAGTGTCTGTTTTTCTTGTAGGTTCCCAAGAGAGTCAATTTAGGCTGCTGACAGAAGTTGCTGCTGCTTCAAGAGCAGAAGTATGTATTTTGCTCAATGGGAAGCCATTTGGCTAGCGACAAGGCAGTAAGTGGTGCTGGAATAAGGAAAGCACAAAGCAGAAATCCTATACCTTCAGTATTTTAGGACAGAAGTCACAAAGGATGTTTTTAAGAAGTGGTAATATAAACAGTGCAGCTTGTCCAAATTATTTGCACTCTGCTTCTGTCCAGTATTGTTCTTTTTCTTGCAGACCAGTATGTCCTCGTTTACTGGCCTCAGCTGAACTGCCAGCTTCTCATCCATGGTACTGCAGGGATGGGGCCACAAGCTTTCCACAGTTAAAAAGGTCTTGCTTGGGGACAAACTTTCTTTCAAACTGGGATGTCCTGCTGGACCGCAAAAGCATAAGCAGCTGTGTGTTACCAGCATGACACAAACACTAGAAGCTAGGGGAGCTGTTTCCAGCTTTATTTTCAGAGAAAGGACAGGGAGGTGCATAGTCCTAAGGCTATGATTATTAAAGGCTCTACTATCACTGTGACAGAACTTCTCTTCAACAGCACTATTAGTACCAGAAGCTGAGACCTTTAGTGAGGGTAAACGTAGCTTACCCTCAGCTTTGACATCTGAGTATTTATTTCCCCACTGGCACACATCTTAAATCCTAGATAGACATATCTCTGAGACAGGCATACTCCCTTGCATACTGTAGTTAATAGAAGACTGGAGGGTCCTGCCTTTTGGTTTGATGCCTTCAGTGCTATTCAATAAGTAATGCTGTTTGCAGCCTTGAGACCAAATTCCATTACCTTTTTGCTCAGCCATCTCCCAGAGCTCATGGGCTGCCTTAGCAGACAAGGCCATGGGGTACTCAACAAGGACATGTTTCCCAGCTTCTAAAAACATTCTGAAAGGGATACAAGATCAGACTTTAGAAAGTATGCTGTCATAATAATTTCTCACCACTGTGCTAGCAGATTCTCATTTCCACAACACAATGCGTAGTAACAGAAATAAATGCAACTTCCCCAACAGGGATGGTGGGGTGACTACACCATATGTTTAGGCACCAGGAGATCTGGGTTTTAATTCACTTTTTTCCACAGAATTCCCTCACTCACCTACAGTAAATCACTTAAATGCTGCAGCATTTAGCACTGCAATTCTAACTCCCAGACATTGGAGTATCTGGAATGGGTACCAGAGCACCCTTCCTCTATATAATCTGAGGGTAAAGGCTTTGAATCTTGTTTTAAGATGTACATCAAACACAGGCCCAGAGGTATGTGACTGGAATTACTAGGGAAAGTAATGCATCTTAAATCTTCAGCACTGCAGAGAAGGACTTGGGGGTCCTGGTGAAAGAGAAGCTGGTCATGAGCCAGCAGTGTGTGCCTGCAGAATAAAAGGCCAACTATATCCTAGGCTGCATTGAAAAAGGTGTGGCCAGCAGGGAGAGGGAGGTGATTGTCCCCCTCTACTCGGCTCTTGTGAGGCCCCATCTGGAGTACTGCATCCAGGCCTGGCAACCCCAGCACAAGAAAGATGTGGAGCTCTTGGAACGGATCCAGAGGTGGGCGACTAAGATGATCAGAGGGCTGGAGCACCTCTCCTTTGAAGAAAGGTTGAGGGAACTGGGCTTGTTTAGCTTGGTGAAGAGAAGGCTCTGGGGAGACCTCACTGTGGCCTTCCCATACTTGAAGGGAGCATAAAAACAAGAGGGGGAATGACTGTTTACGTGGGTTGATAGTGATAGGACAAGGGGGAATGGTTTTAAACTAAGACAGGGGAGGTTTAGGTTAGATATTAGGAGGAAGTTTTTCACTCAGAGGGTGGTGACACACTGGAACAGGTTGCCCAGAGAGGTTGTAGATGCCCCATACCTGGAGGCATTCAAGGCAAGGCTGGATGTGGCTCTGGGCAGCCTGGTCTAGTGGTTGGCAATCCTGCCCATGGCAGGGTGGTTGAAACTAGATGATCTTTGAGGTCCTTTTCAACCCAGGCCATTCTATGATTCTATGAGCCCATTGCAGGGCTTATGTGGTACTTTAGGGAAGTCACTGTCATTACTTCAGGTTTCTGTTTCTCCTCAGGCGTCCACATCCTCTCCTGCAACAGCTTTACATAAGACCCTTTATGCTTCTAAATTAACATGGAAGGTGGAGGCAAGGAAAACCAACAGAAAAAGCAATACAAAATACCTGATCGTTTCTTCATGGCTTCTGTTCTCTGTGCTAATGAAGGCTGCATGAATCTCTTCGCTTCTTAGAGCATCTTCCAGGCTAATCTGCTTGACCTCATTAATATTCCCAAAACTTCTCCTGTGTATTTTGCATAAACACAACCAGAACATAATTTCAGTCCTTTTTTCCCAACTGCGTGTTCTGCAGCAGCACTTAGAAACTGTTACCATGGACCACTGAGGTAAACCAAGGCAGATCAAAGGACGCTTGTGATCCAGTAAGGGCAAAGCACTTACAGACAGAAGTGGAACACAAAAAAGAACAAAACAGATGGGTCTGTGTGCAGGTGGTGGTATCAGTACAGACGCCATCCACCTGTTGAAGCACATTTTTAGAAGCATCATAACAAAAGAGCAGTTTTAAAAGAGTAACTTGAGGGAGGACAGTGTTCCTGTGGGAGAACTACTCCCTTGTGTTGGCCACATGGACAAAAGCACCTGAGTTGGCAGGACCATATGCAATGCAATGGACAAAACAAATGATTGGCTGTGATGGCTTGTGACCTGCAACACATGCACCATGCCAGCACTAAGGCAAAGGCTCTCTTGGTCAACACACTGAGCACATCTCCACCTGAAAGCGAAACATGCACCCACAGCAAAGGCCCTTTGCATTAGTAAAGAATAGAGCATACAGCTTGGTTGTGTTATGGTAGAAGACAGAGGGGATGAGAATAGGCCACAAGCAGGACTTGGAAAGAAAGATAGGCAATGCTTGTGTGTGATTGGAATGCAAAGAGAAAGGCAATACATATATACAAGCAAACTGCATGTGAACTGTGCATTTCAACAGAACTGCTGGAAAACTGTGGAAATCCTATCTTTAGTGTCGTTCAAGACCAGCTGGAGCCCTTGCAAAGGCATAAGAGAACCAGGAGTGCATTTGGCAGGGAGATAAATTGGATGACCTAATGGGTCCTTTCAGTCTCAAACAACCTGACTACATGATTTAAATATAGCTGGAAAAAATACGTTCACAGTCTGAGACCCACACATGTACCCCTTAGCTATTTAAAACCATTATGCTTTACTGTTATGGAGCAGACAGTCTAGCAGGTATACTCAGAGGGAAGTATATGCCTAACAGTAAAGCTAAATTTCTACTTCTCCAGTCTAGCGAGAAAAATTAACACTGCTCTCTGAAAGGCAGCCTTACTATCAGTACTAAATTATTGGCGTTTCTACAAAGTTACAATATCTGGTTTAAAAAAAATAAAAAGAACTTAATGATGAAATTGCAGTGTGAGGAGCTTTACAATAAATATTTTCATAAAACATTATCTTCAATACAATTCTAAAATTTGTAA
Source organism: Numida meleagris (assembly GCF_002078875.1). NCBI lineage: Eukaryota > Metazoa > Chordata > Aves > Galliformes > Numididae > Numida > Numida meleagris. Next base: position 51,831,336 of record NC_034410.1, on the reverse strand, counting down.
ACCTTATATTTTTAAAACATTTCTGTAAGTTTTATACAGACATTAGCTAATTAGTGTACACATTGTAACTCTGTACATCCTGAACCTACAGAAGATTTAACCCAGACAGAACTGCATTTCTTTTTATCATACAGCTTCTGTGGTGAGAAGGTCTCTCATTTTTTATTTTAAAGAGAGACATTTCCACAAGGTATCTCGTCAAGGTAGCCTATTTGTTATCTCTTGCAAAGCTTTCTGTACTCATTTCTTAGCTGACACTCAGAATGACAGACATATTTTCATAAATTCTCCTTTAGCAGACAGCATTAATAGAAATATAAAACTTCTGATATTTACTCCCTGCCCCCGTCAAATTATAGTCCTCCACATGGAAAGGCATGCACACCAGAAGAAAGGAACATTACAATATACACACTACATATTAAGAAGAAATGTCTAACCTGGATACAAATCCAAGGAGCTTCAGATGCTCAGAAGGGGTGGAAGGCACTGGATTCATCAAATCTCGGATCCGTGCTAAGCCAGCAATTCCAACTCCAACCACCACAGTCCCAAACATTTTGTTAAACTGACTAGAGGAAAAAAGAAAAACACAACATTTTTTCATTTAGCAGGGAGAGAAGCAGCTGGGAGGGGAGCTGGGAAGATGGGTAATTCTTTAACTCTGCTTTCATACAGCTGAACCTTATTCAGATGTCAGCAAGTAGCTAACAGAGATGTGATGCTGTAGGCTACTGAGCTCACTCAAATCCTTTTGAAATGTGGTCAGGTGGTTCAGCATATCACAGAACTGGTCTTAAGACTTGTATTTAACAGCTAGCATATCACAGCCCCATCACAAAGTCCTTCCTTTCCATGAATGGATGGCAGACTTCAAAAGTGAGACGTTTTTCTATTTATATCATTGCTTCCTATCTGGAAAGAAGCCAAAAGGTTCTGCAAATCCAGCAGAGTTTTATATAAAGCCAGCTAACTTCCTGAGCGTATGCAACACAGCCTGTCCTGGGCTGCCATATGGCCAGTAACAGTGCACAGCAGCACAGCCAAAATACTCTGAGACAGGAAGCAAAGAACATGCATCTTGTCTTCCCTGATGTAACCGCTGGCATGTTCTACACTGCCAAGATGCAACCAAACATCTGATAACTTGGTCAAGACACTTGCTTGACATTTCCATGCATGAAGAATGCTCTGTGATCTCTTTAATGACAATCAGGCATGCCCTAAAGATTTGTATCTGCCAAGTGCATATCCCTACCCCAACAGACTCCCCATCATAGGGAGGATGAGCAGGGCAGTACTTTCACTGGCCAGTCCACTGGTAATGAACTCTTGTATTCTGACTTGGCACTGATCTGTTGAAGCTGAAGTCAATTAGCATAACCTTTCAAACCTCAGATGAGAACTGTTCATCCACCACAAGGACAAGTAATGCTTTGTAAAGTAATTTTAAAATTTATAGGAAAAATAGCTTTAAAACAAGCCAAGTCAGCCTCTTTGCTTCTTTTGCTTGTTTGTTTCGGTTTTTTTTGTTTGTTTGTTTGGGATTTTTTTTATTGTTAATTTCATCCAACTACAGCTTCCCTTCAGACCCTGCTTCTTCTTTTCTGGTGTCCCTTCCTCCACCGCCCATCATAGAATCATAGAATTACCAAGGTTGGAAAAGACCTACAAGGTCATCCTGCCCAACCATCCACCTATCACCAGTAGTTCTCACTAAACCAAGTCCCTCAACACAACGTCTAAACGTTCCTTGAACACCTCCAGGGTTGCTGATTCCATCACGTCCCTGGGCAGCCCATTCCAGCGCCTGACCACTCTTTCGGAAAAGTAGTATTTCCTAACGTCCAGCCTGAATCTCCCCTGGCACAACTTGAGGCCGTTCCCTCTAGTCTTGTCACTAGCTACACAAGAGAAGAGGCCAACCTCCAGCTCACTACAACCTCCCTTCAGGCAGTTATAGAGAGCAATGGGGCCTCCCCAGAACCTTCTCTTCTCCAGACTGAACAATCCCAGCTCCCTCAGCCGCTCCTCGTAAGGCCTGTGCTCCAGACCCCTCACAGGCTTTGTTGCCCTCCTCCGGACATGCTCCACGGCCTCGATGTCTTTCTTGCAGAGAGGGGCCCAAAACTGGACACAGTACTCGAGGTGCGGCCTCACCAGTGCTTGAGTACAGAGGGACAATTACTTCCCTGCTCCTGCTGGCAATACTATTTCTGATACAAGCCAGGATGCCACTGGCCTTCTTGGCCACCTGGGCACACTGCTGGCTTATGTTCAGCTGAGCATCGACCAATACCCCCAGGTCTGTTTCCTCTACGCAGTCTTCAAGAAACTCTGCCCCAAGCCTGTAACATTGCCTGGGGTTGCTGTGGCCAAAGTGCAGGACCCTGCACTTGGTCTTGTTGAACCCCATCCCACTGGCTTCAGCCCACCAATCCAGCCCGTCCAGATCTCTCTGTAGGGCCTTGCTACCCTCAGGCAGATCGAAACTTCCTGTCAACTTGGTGTCATCTGCAAACTTACTGAGGGTGCACTCAATACCCTCATTCAGGTCATCAATAAAGATATTGAAGAGGACAGGCCCCAGTACCGACCCCTGGGGAACACCACTCACGACCGGTTGCCAGCTGGATTTAACTCCATTCACCACCACTCTCTGGGCCCGCCCCTCCAGCCAGTTCTTTACCCAGCAAAGAGTGTACCTGTCCAAGCCAAGGCTTGCCAGCTTCTCCAGGAGAATACTGTGGGAGACAGTGTCGAAGGCTTTGCTGAAGTCTAGGTAGACCACATCAAAAGCCTTTCCCTCATCCACCAGGTGGGTCACTAGATCATAGAAGGAGATCAAGTTGGTCAAGCAGGACCTGCCCTTCATGAACCCATGCTGGCTAGGCCTGATCCCCCAGCTGTCCTGCATATGCCGTATGATCTCCCTCAAGAAAAAACTAACTACATAAAGAGCAAGCCCCTGTCCAAACACGTAATGTCTGCAGTTTGGTTTTCTATAAGGTCCTGTCTAAATATATATTCCTGTCACTGCTTAACTCTGCTTGCTTTACACATGCTTGAACTGTACAAGGGTAAAATATACAGTGACACGTTTAACATAAAAGAAGAAACAAGAAAAATTGGAAGAGCTCTCCAAGGGGATTATAGTAATATGTTATTACCAAATATTTGAGGTCTAAGATGACAGCACTCACCAGGGCAGAGAGATGTACAGGTGTTACCGAACTCCAGTGACCCTTTTCATATTACCCTTGCATGCAGAGAACCAATACCCGGTCCTGACCAGCTGCTGCACAAAGCACATCAATATGATGAACAGCAAAATGGTATTTATTGGTAAAAGCTACAGAACTATATAGTATTTCTTATCTTTTACTAGACTGTTCCAGAAGCTCACGCAGGCTCCTGGCCAATCATACTGAATCTCCCGCTTCTGACCACTTACTTCCGAAAGGCCATATACGGGGTAGTTATACACCTTGTTATGAAAACAAAGAAGTACAGCCTCTCCGGTAGGCCAACCAATAGCAAGCATATGGGGAAGGGCCTTCCGCGTTACAGCCCGAGTGCACCGTAACACACCTAATACACAACATACAGGTATCAGAGAGAGAGAAAAGGCAGGCAGTAGGATAGCACAACCCTAATACCCATTTCCCCATTCCACCCACGTGCAGAACTTGAGCTGGGTTCTCAATAACATTCACTCTTCAACCACCTCAGTTTAATTTTGCAGGATGATCTCATTCAGAAGGAGGCTCTGGAGACTGTCCAACCCAAACTCCTCTCAGAGGGCTAGTGGCATCAAGGTTATGTTGAGTTCTGACTGACTCCACAGACTGAAATACAGCATCCTCCCAGGACCCCTGCTGCAGTGTTTGACCACCCTCACAGTAAAATCTTCCTAATAACTACTCAAGAGTCTCCTGTTTAGCCTTTTGCCATTTCACTGCTCATCTCCCAGAAAAACATGGCTCTAGCTCCTGTACACCCTCCCATCAGAAAGCTCTAGGCAGCAGTAATATTCACATTTACCATGGCCATCTTTGAAGCTCTTCTCTGGACTCATTCTTGTATTTAATACACTTCTTTGCACCAGGGAACACAAAACTGGACAAAGCTCTGCAGCTGTAGCCATGTCCTTCCTAATGTAGTCCAGGACATGTCTGACCTTTGCAAGAAGAGGACAATACGGACTGAGGTTCAGCTTGTCCACCACCTTCTGCAGGGTACTTTCCGGTGTTCCAGCCAGGAACTGGTGCGCAGGGTTATTCCATCCTAGACACAGCTCTCTACACTTGCCTTTACTGAAATTCATGCTGTTCCTGTGCCATTTCTTCAGCATGTCCAGACCCCTCTAAAAAAGCAGCTCTTTTTCCTGGTGTACTGACCACTCACCAGAGTTTGATTTTACTCATACAATTGCTGAAGCTGCACTCAATGCCATCACCCAGGTGATTAGTAATGATATTTAACACTATTGGCCATGATATCAAACCTTGAGGGATGTCACTAGTTGACTGTGCAAATCTGATGGCTGTTGCTTGAACTTCGTTTCACAGATCACAAATATTTGAGCCAGTTTTCCACACACCGTACAGCTCAGTTACTCAGTCCAAACCTCACCAATTTGGACATAAGAATACTACAGAAGATCACACCAAAGGCCTTGCTAGAGTCAAACTTAAAAACTATTCACCATTTTCTTCTTGTCAGCAGCACCAGTCACCTCATCATGGAAGGTGATGGGATTGGTCAGGTGCTATTTGCCTTCAGTAAATCCAATAGTGGCTGTTCACAAACATCTTCTTGTACCTTAGATACTTGAATAGCTTCCATGAGGATTTGCTCCATTGCCTTCCCAGGGACCAGGGTGAGGGTGACCAGGCTGCAGTTCCCTCAGTACTCACTCCTTCCCTCCTTGCTTTTTTGCCTCACAGTAATGTCTGATGTCAGGGGCTGGTGTACGTTCAATGAACAAAAGAGCTACATCACTGTCCATCTCTGCCTTGGGTAATGATATATTACCACAGACTCTGTTAGTAGGTTCTGAAACCTGGAAGGCCTGAGAACAGACTGGTGAAAGCCAAGGCATAAAAGGCACTAAACACCTTCAATTTTCCCTTGTCTCTGGCCCAGTAGAGCAGCAGGTTCACATTTGGTCTTGTTGCCACACAAGCCCTTCCTGTTGCTAGTTGAAGCTCCAGCTGAGCTTTGCCTTCCCAGCTTCATCCCTGTAAGCCTGGTGCTGTCTCTATGTCCCTCCTAGGCAGTCCTGCCTGATTTCTGCCTCCATGCTCTTTCTTTGTGTACTTGAGATCAGTCAGAAGGTTCCTAATGATCCACACCAGCATTCTGTCCCATTTGGCTTTCCTTGCAGCACACTGGAGTACTTGCGCTCTCTGCCCTCCAGGGCAGCCTCCCATGAGATCTTGTGAAGCAGATCCATAAAAAATCCAAAAACCACTCTTCTGAAAGTCTATGGTTGTTGTTATTTACATTTTGATTCATAAAGGATTCCAGTATAGATAAGGACCCAGTCAGTGGTGGCTTAGGAGTAGTCCTGCTACTCCCTGATCAGTAAATCAGGGCCTCATTTTAAGTTCAGATATTTTCAAGATTATAGGAGTTTTAACCTGTTACTATTTGTCTGCTGCCCTTTGTGGGACTAGGAGTTGCATGGCAGACAAATTCCCCTGAACTCCTACAGCCGTCCTGTTTCCAAGAACTACTGTTATTTGTTAGTGAGATGATAACATCAGTTTCATGTAAGTAAAGAAGCTGAGGGAGCTGTCTTCTTTCCACTGCGTGAACAAAGAACATTTCACCGAATATCAATGTTTTTGCATCTCCTTTGATGAGCTTTCCTTCTTTCATCCAAGGAACAACTTCTGACCTCCCAAAAGGTCAAATTTAAGAGAGTCAAGATGATTTCAACCAAAGAACAAAAGCTGTTACTATGCAACCTGTTGCCACAGCAACTAGCTGTGTGGCACAGGTAGCAGGCTCCTCAACGTTTTCCAGGTTAATACAGTATTCACACAGAAAGAGACAGTTAGTACATGCACACCGCAGAGCTTTGCTTATGTGCATAGCCAAGAGAAAAATCATGGTGTCTGCATCCCTGCTGCTGTTTTTTATTAACCTCATATTGCTCACACAATATATCTGGAAACTGCTCAGCAGGAAAGGTAAACTGGATGTTTTGGGGAACTATCACCAACCAAAGCAGAATAAGGAATATTCATCTAAGAGTCCAGATGAATATATGAAAATTTACTCATTATTTCAAACCTTTATGCTAGGGTAACAATTACAGTTATCTTTCAGGTACAAAGTTGATGAAAGAGGAAGCCCAAACTATCAACTGCTGTGTTGGTCTTCCATGCCTTCTTCTTAAAACCTGTGATCTCAGTTAAAGCTCCTGTTGTACTGGAGAAAAAAAAAAAAAAAAAAAAAAAAAGATAGCGATGCAACAGTCATACATTAGCCAGCACCCAAGGGTCCAGCGTCCAGGAGACCTGCATGACATGAAAGTTGCCCTGAGAAAGGCATCTACCTGAAGAGGCTCATTTATGCCACTGTCACGGTTTTGTGATTTTTGGTTATTGGTATTCCACATCATAACATCATGTAGTGGATATACCTGGTTCTCAGAAGAGGAGGACTACTACAGTCCCCACGGCACTTTGCTCCTCTGTTACCATTTTCCAGCCGGAGGGAAAAGATAAAAGCTCGCAGTATAAGAACTTGCAGATCACGAGACCTCGTTCCTTTTTCCGCCGTCTCTCGTCTTGGCAGCACCTCGCTCTCCAGCCGTCTTATCGTCGGTAGTAGAGTAAGACCTACCTTGATTTTGGGACATTCTCTCTCTCTGTATTGGATTTATCAGCTTAAATTGTAATTATATTGTATTATAGTGTGTTGTTTTGCATTCCGATATTTTATTTAGTAAATTAGTTTGTTTCACCTCAGATTGTTGCCGCTGTTCTTTGCTCTCAGGGCCATCTCCTTACCCTTTTTTTTTCCCTTTCCCCTTTTCCCGGGACGTGGGCCCCTGGGTCCCCCGTCCCCTGTGTCACGGAATCGGGCCTAACGCCCGTAAACCGTTGACAGCCACACAGATGTATCATAACCCTATCACCCTCCTGCTCTCCATTGAACTTTCTGTGCTTGTGCTGTTTGTTTACTCCACTGGATAGATAGCTCTAAACAGCTCTGCAGCAAAACACACTCCCTATCTAAGCATTCTTGGGAAATTCAGTAGTAAAACAGGAATATTCAGCAACAGAACCAGCAATAGAATATGTCTGAAAGGATTGGTCACAGAGCAAATGCATTCCTCCCTGGTGCAATCACAGCAGGACTTCAGCCTTTACATCTCAAAAAACTTGTTAGCGCTCATACAGGTAAGCTTTACCTCCATTTGATGCAACATCACTAAGGCCATGCAAAGTCAATGCAGAGGCAAGATAAAAGGCAGAACTTAATTATCACTCTACTCTGAAATATTTTTCATGACATATCTACACACTACAGGATGGGACCAGGTACCTTCTCTCATCACATACCAAGTGTTTCAGTAAAGCTTCACACATTCTTCCTGTAGTTTTCAAAGTCTCATTCCCACAAGTACAAATGAGTGACTCACATCAGAAATCAAAATATTTTGCTATCAATGTCACCTGAAGCAGCAGTATCACCAATAACACTGATGTGAGAAGCTTTCCTGGAGCAATTCCAGTCTGGTCTTTTTAAGTGTGCTACTTCAAATGACTGCTACTCTACTGCTACACATATAGAATCATAGAATTGCTCAGGTTGGAAAAGACCTTCAAGATCATCAAGTCCAACTGCAACCTAACCATATTACCCTACCTCTAACAACACACCACTAAATCATGCCCCTGAGCACCACATCCAAATGGTTTTTAAACGTATTCAGGTATGGTGACTCAACCACCTCTCTGGGGAGCCTGTTCCAGTGCTTAACAACCCTTTCTGTAAAGCAGTTTTTCCCTAATATCCAACCTGAACCTCCCCTGGCGCAACTTGAGGCCATTTCCCCTTGTCCTGTCACCTGTCACCAGTGAGAAGAGGGCAACCCTTAAGAGAATATCTTAAGAGAAGCAGAAATCTTGCATACCAGTACTTAATCAGACAATGCTGCCACCAAGGTTAGCAAAATTTTGCATATTCAATAGCTGAACCTTTTGACTCCCACAGTTATTCAATGGTAATTGCCAGTTTCTCCAGTGTCCCCTTCTGCAGAAGTCATATCTTTGCTTACATTAAATCTCTCTCTCTCCAGAGCTAGAGTCCTCACATGCTGTCACTTATTCCTACCACTTAAAAACACAGAATACAACTACCAGCAGTAGATATAGCTATTATACAATGATATGTACAGTGATCTGGTGATTGTATTCTGCTACTACTAAGAGAAACAGGGAGAGGAGGACTTCTTACATTCAGATGGCCAGCAACTGGGAAGAACAGGATGCAGGGGCAGTTACTGGACTGATTGAGCATCTGAGCCCAGCTGCTAGAGGGATCCACCTTGCACAAGGTGGATATATGTATGTGTATATACTATACATATGTATTAACACTAGTAGACTGCATCCTGCTCAGCCACAGAAGGGAGCAGGATGAGGCTGCTGGTGCTATGTTCATACATGTGCTCTGAGTGCCTGTGATCTATGTGGCCAGCAACATACATGTTCATATGTGGTATAAATTTGTGATCTGTGTGAATGTGCTGACTGGGAATACATTTTCATCCACACTACTGGTTGGATCGGAGAGCATGGAGCTGCAGCAACCTCACCCCTCCCAGACTTTTAGATCCAGCCCAATATATTCCCCTAATATATCCTAGATTGGTTTGAGGAAGTTCTTTAGAGCTTATTTTTGCAGCAGACTCGTGGATTACACATCACAGATAATGTTTTCTCCATTACGGTAGCAAAGCCTTCAGACAGGGGTTGTGGCACCTATCTCAGCAAAGGCTTTTAGGGGAACACCAGACAGACAGCAGGGGTCACTGTAAAAAAGACAAGCTGAAATGCTGAAGACCCTTCCAAAGCTATATCTCTTATTTCAAATACCCAGAGCTCTGAAGATGCTGTACTTGAGATGCTGGTTACATTTTACTGCTGGCACCACCACATTTTACTCTTATATTGTCTTACTCACAGCAAGACACATCTGCCTGGATCAGAAGCTGAACAGTACAGCTTTTGTTGGTGTAGTTTAGAAAAGAGAAGAACAGCACAAATACTCCAATTTAGCACATTTTTGAAAGGCATAAATACCCTTTGTTCTACGGGGAACTGCTTAAACACTTCAATCTTTGGATGTGCTGAAGTGTAGCTGCAGCACATACAGAGTATATACAAATTCGAAGCAGACCCAACATAGGCCTCGTCAGTCCTAACTGAAGGCAGAACTTGAAAAAAAAAGGAAAAACAGAATGGAAGAAAGTAGTTGTTTGAACACTAACATGCTAGAGCAGCAGTTTGTGGTTTTGCTCTGCCTTTGCGACAAACTTGAGATAAAACCCTTTTGCAAGAAAGACATTATCAAGAAGGCAACACCCAACATTCTATCACTGTTACTTCTCTCTAGAACACAAATGGAACAAAAAATGAGAGCCAAAGATAAGTTGTCTCAAAAACCTGTCACACCCATTTACCATCCATCCACATGTTTCAGAGGAAAGCAACAGCATCTAGTAGTTTCACAGCTGTCCTCAAGCTGTTTATAACTGTCTTTCCAACCCTCCCCAAGCATTTCTCCTTTGCTAGCGTCCCTTTTTGGCTAGCACACCTCAGTCCACAACTTCCCGGCAGGCACACAGAGCCTGGTAGGTGAGTTAAAACTTCGAGGCACCAACTCTCACAGAGGTTTACCATCAGACAACATTCTCTCACCCTGACTGGCACTACTATACCTTGGAATAGCCTGAGCAGGCCTCTCTTCCTGGCTTTTAAACGCAAATTGAACAACACATTTGCATGGTTTTACAGTTACGGGCAGGCTTACTTGTCCAGGCTTTCTGATATAATCCTGGTTTTCCAGCTGGCTGCCAAAGCTGAAGCTGGTATAGCTAGATTGAGATCTAGCCAGCCATTCATCGTATGACAGGTGCCCAACAAACACCTTCACTAAAAAGTGACTGTTAATAATAAATGACGGCACTTATAACTGATACACTGCCTTCAGCATTAATAACTGAGCAGAGTAGAAAATTTTATTAAAACATACTTGTTGCAACTCTGCCAGCTCCAGAGTCCATGGCTGCCCTGACTCACATCCCAGAAAGACTGCACTCCACATCCTGCAACTCCAGACTGGCAGCAAAAACCAAGTCCTTCTTTGTCTGGCTTGTTTTGTTTGAAAATCTGCCCTGGGATACTGTATTATTTCAGTGAGGGGGTAAGGGGAATAATGGTTCTTTGTGGGACCAGTTTCAGTGGTGGTCCTTGCCTATTGTAAGAGCTTTGCAAGAGACAACTGGTCACTACAGGTGACAGCAGATGGCCAAACCCCTTTTGAATATACCTACACTGCTAGCACTGAAACTGGCCAGGAAAGAACTGAGCTCACCTTTGGGCACCCCAAAAAAAGCTAAGAGGAAGAAATGAAGGGATCCAGTTTTGATTTCATAAAAAATACACCGTTCAAAAAGAAATTCTTACCATGTTAAGTTTCCAGGAAATACTCTGGACTGAATTAGAGTCTTGTGAAACTTCTGGGTGGGTAAATAAACAATCCCACATAATTGCAGCCTCATCAGAGCTATTATTTAACCAAAAGGCTGTGGCTGATTAGTACACGACTAAAGGAAAGAGCCACAAACAATCTCAAAAAATTATTTTGGGCTTTAGTGTGCTATAACAATTTTTGAAAGTCAATTTGTACATGGTGGTAGAAGAGGAAACAAATGTTTTAAGACAAGTGTCAATTTCTTTAAAGTAAAGTCCAAATTTAGATGAGGATTTAGGAGAATAAGCTGTAGTATGGAGCTATCAGCAATTCACAGATCCTGTTTTTCCATGGGATCAAACAATATTACTGCCACAGTTCAAGTCTGTGACAGAACACAGGCTGGAGAAAACAGGCCTGAGTAAATTCTAACTCAAATAAAAAAAAAATGACACGAAACGCTAGTGAATGATCTGGTTTTCCTCAAAATGCATTCTCCAACACTTGCCTGCTTAACACCTGCGCAGCCACAAAATTCATATACATTCCCTGGTTTCCAAGGAGAACCAGAATAAAGCCACCAGGATCTCTGCACAGCTAAGCAGGCCGCTGGGGAGCTGCAGGAAAGCTCAATTTCCAGGCTGTATTCTTACTTTCTCCCAGAATTTCTCTGGGTGACCTAAAGCAAGCAAATCAGATCCTCTTCCCTGTCAGTCCACCCAGTTTTAAAGCAAGGGAAATCTCTCTCTACTGCAAAGCATCCTTGGGCCTACTGATAATAAATGTAATGCAATAAGTAGGTATTACTACAACCTGTGTTCTTCTCTTTTGCTGTAGGAAACCCCACACAGATCAGGCATCTAGAAAAGGTAGGTATAACCACATTCTGTATTCAAATATCTATTTAAAAATATATTGTATTTAAAAATATGATATAAAGTACAACATGGAAATATTTCTTTTTTTCTTGCTGTTAAATTCAACTGAAGTCATTGCCCTACAAGTAATTAATTATATGCATGCTTAGTTTTAATCATGAGTAATCCCATTGATAAATGAGAATTGATAAATGAGAATACTCATAGAATTACATTAGGAAATAAGAGCTTTTGCTGCTAACTGTAACATTAGTAGTCACAGGAACAAAGCACATACCCAGCCACAAGTATGTCCTTTTAATATCTTTATGAACTCAACCAAAGAGATGATACCTATCTTCCGGTCACTGCATCCCAGCTCTGGGAAAGGCTGACCTATTTTAAGAATTGCCCTCATCCAAAAATAAACAAACAGATATATACATAGATAGAGATAAATAAAATACAGCGCTCCTGCTAGAAGCTACCTGCAGTCACTATAAAGATATTGCTTGCCACGGCTGATGAAACCTTCTGTGTCCATCATAAGCATGAATTTTTTTGCTGACTTTCTCTTCTCCTACCCCAGAAAAATGCTTAAACTCTCTAAAATAAAGTGACGTTGATTGAAAGTTTGTTTTATTACTAGATTAAGATAACTTTGAAAGTAGATAATGTTTAGCGTAACACTGTAATCTTAAAAATAATTCGTACAATGGCTACTACCTCCATCATTTCATCAGTCTGTCCCTTTTCAGCAAGACCTGAAAAATGCAGTCAAAGCTCTCAATTCCCATTAAATTTTGGAAAGCTACCAATGACAGCAATTGCTTTACTGTAGGGGAAAAAAACAGGTACTGAATTAAGAGCAATAACTAAGGTTACTCAAATTCCTGCTAAATTTACACCCAATATTTTTCATGCTATTGACCATCACAAAACTCAAAAATTGCCACTAGCCAGCCACTAACCTCTTTTCTCACGGTCAGTCTCCAATTTTATGTCCTTTAGCAGCCAAGCAGTCCTGACATGCTACTCCTCTTAAAAATATCCCAAGAAACTGAAAAAATCTTAATCAGCCACTAGAGGGTGTGCTTGGTATCATACCAATAAAAAAAAGGAAGTTAATTAAAAAGTTTTATACAAAGACTACAGGAACTCTGTAAAGTACTTTTCCAAAGTACTTCAACTTTACAGAAAAGCTTATGTAAAGTCTTAGGAAAGACAATGCTTTGTGTTTAACTGGACACATTTCAAAAGTGAACTCCATCTCCTCTTCCAACTTCTAGGCCTACCCCCTTCAAACACTGAGATTTCTACAGCTAGAGAAGCAGTTTTATATAACAAGTGAGTAGCTGAATTACTCGGAAGTTTTAGTTTGCCTGTACAGTCAGATAGCTTTGAGCAACCCTAGACCTGAACCTTCATATATGCTAACCCAAAGCTTGAAGCTATTAAAAAAAAAAAAAAGACCCACAAAATGGTCCCAACTTATAGCTGTCTGTCTATTTACAGATTCACCATCACCAGAATCACTGCTACAGAAAGTCTCAAAAGGACCTAAAAACAGCCATCAACAAAAGAGAAGATTCCAACTCAATCCTCTCCAACTACTACTAATATTCAAAAAAACATCTAAAGAGAAATGAGTACATACCACAAATCACAGATCAGGCATCTCTGCATTGTGCAGGAACGTGCATAATGAATGCAAAACCCACTAAAATTGAAAACCTGACTTGATGGTTGGGTCCATGCAGTAAGATTTGCTGAAGAAGAATAAAGGATGAATGGTGCTGGTATTTTGGAGGCATTGTCGGTTCAACATACTCTGTTAAATCTTGCTAGACAGGAATTGGTGAGGCTGCTGGCAGCATCTACAAAACTCATGACCTTATCCAAAATCTCAGCACATCTATATCTCAAATAGGTGAATCAGATCAAAAAATGCTTTACTCCTCCCAATCTGCCTTCAAAGGTGTTCAATGGTGTTAGTGAAGCTGATGGCCTGCTCAGAAGAATATTTTAAAACCACAACCTACCCAAAAACAGCTAGAAGAGTCTACTAGATGCGCAGCAGTATTTTATTTTAACCACTGTGGTTCAATAACTGGATAATATCCTGTCAAAGGCAGGATTGGTGCACTTGCCTAGCTTTGCAGTAACTGAAGCAAACTCCCACAGAGGTTCAGTAGCCAGCAATACTAAAGTCACTATAAGCAGGCAATGTACCTTGTAAGAGAGGCAGAAAAGAACTCAACCATGGAAGTAAGGAATTTCTAAAATGAATACTTCTTCGAAAACATAAATACAGATATATCCTTCTCTTACCCAGATTTTACTTAAATATACCCACTTCATTTTTCTGCAGTACTTTGGTGAAAAGATTTAGCATAAGAAAAGCGCTCCAATTTCTCCTACAAGTTGATTTCTGAAACTGCACCATTCCTGTAAGTGGCCGAAAAGGTCACTAAGTTCTGAAGAAAAGAAAGTGGCTGTACTGAACTGCTACCACCCTAAGCTATCAATGATAGCATAAAAGACATTCTATAATGTACCAGCAATCCTGTTCATTACCTTTTTCAGCCTTGCAGCTTTAAAAAAAAAAAATCAATCTAAATGCATTCATTTCTCATTATTTTGGGTTCTGGGTAAGAACCTCACTGTACAAGGTTAATTTCTATTATTTACATGATGTGCATCTCAGGCATGACAAAATGGGTTTCAGACAAATCATGTCATTTTTTGATCACTGGAAATGGAAGATACAAGCCATCCTACCTGAGCATCATAAACACAATCACTACACATAGGTATTTGTAAGTTGTCACTGTTTTAAACATTCCTGCAAAAGATATGAGAAAATAAATCTCTGTTCTTTCCTCCCATGGTCAAATACATGTAGATAAAGAAGTAAAGGAGCCTCAGTAGTTAAGAATACGTAAGCTGTCTGCAATCATCGTCCTCCAAGTTCACTTAGATCCCTTTGCTTTGGATTTGATCCAAAGAAAGAGAATGATAGTGTGGCCAGACAATGGCCTGTGAGCCAGATTTACAGGTCACAAGCCATTTGAATACACTTGCATTCAGGCTGGATGGTTCTCCGCAGTGACTATATCAATTTTGTTTCCACAATCTGGAATAATAAAGCTTATTACAAGAAGGCATATAAGCATCTAAGGTTGTGTAGGGGCTGGAAAAGTTAATTATGAGCACGCTGTAAAAGAAAGTACTTTGAACTTTCATTTATTCTCACTGTACTGATGATGAGCCGCTTGATGAAAAATGTCATCTCTGTCAGCATGTCAGTATGAGAACCCAAAGGTGAAAGCTGAAGAGTTGAAGACTCCTTCAGTAGTTGTTTAACCAAACAAAGCTTAATGGTTACTTTTCCTAAGTTATCAGCACCTTCGTGCTTCCTTAGGAGCTGACAGTTCAGCAGTATCCTGCATAGGAGGACTTCACCTCCCACATTTTAAAAACAGGAATATTTTGTTTCTGATATTTTGGGCCATTTAAGCTGGGAAACTACTGGCCAACTGATGCAGATGGTGTAAACTGGACCAGCAGTTTTTCAGAAAAGTGTTCTCTTGACCTGAGTACATGAATGGAAGAAAACTGTGATCTTGCATTTAGGAAAAAAAAAAAGTGAGCCTTCAATATTGAGCCTCCTTTGTAGCCAGCAGGGAATAATGACTGTTCTCCATTTCTGCCACCTTGAGAAGGCAGCATCTTTTCTGGTGGAGTCTGACAGAAAAACTAGGTTCAGAGCATCCAGAAGTATGTTCTCACATTACCTGGTCAGAGTGCAAGAGGAGAAGAGATCTGAAGTTCTTCTCTCTCTGTGATAGAAGGCCATGCCATCCAGCCAATCTAAGCCTTTTTTTAAAAGACCAGCTTGACATTTTTATGGTTCTGCTGTGTTTTAGTTGTATCAATATTGCAAATATTGACCAGGCTGGTAGTCACTGGGACCTACCCAGGAAGGACTGGGCTGGAAACACAGATTGTCAGAATGTTGTTATTTTTAAGCAGTAATCAGAATCAGGAAAATGGCTTGTTTATTTTGGAAAGATTTATTGAACAACCCTTAGTCTTAAGGCCTCTTTACAAATGCCGGACATATTAAAAATAGAAAGTATGTCTTATCTTTGTAAATACTGGGCTAAATGCAATGATATTCATTCTGGTTTCAGCTGGGACAGAGTTTATTTTCTTCACGGTGTTTGCTATGATGCTATGTTCTAGCTTCAGGAGAAAAACAGTGTTGATACCACACAATGTTTTAGTTGTTGATGAACAGAGCTGTACAGATCCAAGGACATTTCAGCTTACAAGATTCTCGTACTGACCTGACAGTGAGGGGGCTGGGGGAGCACAAGGAGTTGGAACAGGACAGAACCAGTACAGCTGATCTAAACTGGCCAAAGGAATACTCTATACCATATGGTGTGAAAACCACAGAACTTAGGAGAGTTGGCCAGAAGGGCAGCCACTGCTCAAGGATTGGTTGTCAGGTGATGAGCATCACATTTTTTAAAATATGTTATATATATAAGAATAATTATCATAACAGTAATTAACTGTTAACAGTAATTAAAAGTAATTAATTGTTATTTCTCTCTTCTTTTTCTGTCTTAGTAAATACCTTATTTCCTATTCTTTCCCTCATCCCACTGGGATGATGGGGTAAGGGAAAGGCTATACGGTGCTGAGCTGCTTGACAGGTTAAACCACAAAACTACTCCACTTTACAATGCAAGAAAGTAAGCTAGACCTCAAAATCAAAGTTTTGCTCAGCTGGTGCCATTAGAGAATGTTTTGTCCAGACAAAAATCACGTTTTCCAAAGCAAATTTTTCTAGCAGTTTCTGATATCAATGAACCTAAGACATCTCAGGGCTGTTTCTAACACACTGCACTCCAGATTGCAAACGCAAGCACTGGATACTTAGGAAAAAAAAAACAACACACAAAACCAACAACTCTATTCTGTCTGACATTGGACACCAAGGCTGCAAGTAGACAAAGTCCATAGTTACTTCCAAAGGCAGAACCATGCCATTTCAGTTTACAGCCTTGTCACTTAACTGTGAATTGTCACTGGTACAGAATTTTATCCTTTTCTGCAAGTTCCTCGCAGATTTTTGCCACTATAGAATCATTGCTTTAGAAGAGAACAGAGGTCAAGAGTTAATTTGCCTTCTCCATCCATATCCTATGAATCTGATTTGAGGGGGACAAAAATCTCAGTCCTTTATATATTTGTGTCTGTCACTAAGACTAAACACAGATAAGGATTTATACAGACATGTTAATCACACTCCCACCAACACACAATTCTGCCTGAGAAAAATTAACTAATTACCCTGAAGATAAGTTTGAGCAAGCCTCTGTGGTCTCTAAATGCCTCATCAAAGAACAGACTAACCCATCTTCTGTTGCTAATCTGTGTCAGAACCTGCACTTACTAAATACTAAGTGCTGCTCTCCCTAGAAACCGAACAGTTCACAAGGCTTTACAGCTTTTAGCATAGCTAAATCCTTCCACGGTGTTTCAGCTGGAATGACTGTGGTCTTGGCTCTTCCCCTCACAAACTGTACTACTACTCTCTTTCTTACTTTGGGATTATGGGATGATTTAACAATTCCATATTTTCTCTGGAAGCTTTTATCTGCTCTCACAGAACAAAGGCAGCAGTAACACAATAAAGATGCTGTCTGTGCATTTCACTAAGAAGGAAAGGTAATAAACACAGCAACATTACTTGAGCCGTGAGAATGGCTTTCTTTATTAGCAAGCACAGCCCAGCCTTTAATTTAGCATTTAGGATAGTTATTATAACACAGCAGGAACATTGGTTGCCAAAGCCAGGGTCTTTTTAAATAGTTTATAATGCTATGCTAACAAGAAAGAGGAAAAAAAACAACAGAGACTACTTTTATTCTGTTGAACTTGTCAAAGAAAGTTCAGTTCTATTTTACATGGTGAATTTCACTCATCTGGAATAACAGGATTAGCAAATTCATGTCATTATCTTTCCCAGTCAGGTGAGTTTTCTGCAATTCTTTTCCAAGTAGAACAGTAAAGCTGTGTCTGGGTTGCAAATATTAGTGTTAAGTATGCTTAAGTTCAGTTAAATTTAAATAAAAAAACCCAACCAAAACAAACAAAAATCCAAAGCTCTTTTTGTTTACTTGAGAAGAAACAGGTCAAAAGCATTTTTAGATTTGCATTACTATCAAGCTTCCAGGTGTAAGCTCAACACATTTGCCCTACTCGCGTAAGACCACTGCTCAAGGCTCGCTCCTGAGGAGGGAGACAGCCCCTCAGCAACCTTTGTTCTAACAAGTAACAAGAGGGCATGTATACATTCAGTGTTTTTCTACCACAGGATTAAGCCACTAAGTGCCTTGGCTTTCTGACAGCTTTCCTTCTGCAAGCCCCATTTCCTCTCCTCTCCATGAAGTAAGAATTTTGATGCCTCATGTTATGCTTACATTGTCCTTTATTAAGAAAGTTCTCTTACTACAATAAGCAGTAAGGGCAGGCTTCAGAAAGATATATGGTTGCCTAAAAATTAAAAGGTGAAACTTACTGCTGGTCCTACGTATGTTGATATGGCTACATGTCAAACAAATTAACTTCTTCCCCTGGGGAGATATTCTCCTACTGCAAACCCTCCTGACCCAACTTGTTTCAACAAGAATGATTCATTTTCAGTACACAGAAGTAGCCCTCCTTTCATCCTGTTCTCATCTGCTAGGGTTAGTTTCTGAAGTTAGTGGATATTGCTAGTTTGACCCTTAGTTATTTAAAATGATGCATCTCAGAACTGAATGTGGTGGGGTTTTTTTTGTTTATTCTGGAAACATCTGGTTAGCCCAATAATTTACAAAGTATTGAAGTAAAAAAAAAACAACTGAAACTACAAAAACTGATTCTCCTTTTTTTAGCTATACAAAATATGCATTGCCCTTTCCTCAAGGTAAATACAAACAATACTGAATTGATTTAAACTCCAGTTTCTTTCCAGAAACTCAGCTGTCGCGGCACAACAATTAATACACCCTAAAAGAACCGGGATCCCATCCCGGGGAGAGAGACACAACCACAGCTGCTGTGAAGTCAAGTCTCGTTTACTGGAACTTTCGCGCGGTCTTTTATACCCGTACACCCGCTGCACATGCCCTCGCACCCGAGTCATGCGCTCACGCACCCATTCCCCCCACTTTAACCCGCCTAGCACGAGGCATTACATCAGCAAGCATGCGCCTGTGATTGACGCCCTTCCTTTTGTTCACCATGCCAATCAGCACACATCCCCCTACCGCTTTTACCCGCCACACTCAGCTTACATGCTAAAGAAACTGAGGTTGGTATTAGAATAAAGGCTTTTGACAGTGTGCACGTGAACTTACCATGACAAATCCAGAATACATTAGCTCTCTAGCATAAGGGAAGTTCCCTGATCCTACAGTAGGAATCACATCAATCATTATTATTTTACCATCAGTCATGGAACGTCTAAGTTCCATCTACTGCCTGTGACAACAATCTTCATAAGACTTTAACTAGGGCTTTCTTATATTTCCTATTCATTTATAACTTTAGTGAACATGTGCTTGCTAAATATCTGTTTAGTTAAACTTCAGCTTAAGTCTTCAGGCATCTTGAAGGAAGTTTCATGCTATTAGTTTCCAGTGGAAACAGTATGATTCCCTTTGTAGTGAGGCAGTGACATAATAGTACTATGTCACTACATAACTGTACGTTAGTGAAACAAAAACTGGTATTTCCTTAGAAAATATTATTAGCGTTTAATTATAGAATTTGTAAAGGATATTTTCTTCCAAGCTGGAAACCTCATTAGCTAGGCTGTTCATCTTCTTCTACTTAGATGAATGTAATTTAAAACATTTAACTATTGTTCATTTTATGAAAATTAAATTTCAAGTTGGATTTATATTATTGAAACAGATTTGTCTTTATTTTCCCATTATTCACACAGATGACAGAACGATGCTCAAACACTATGTTTTTGATTTTTGGCATAGTGTCATTTTGCATTAGCATCTGTAGCCAGAGAACTAACAGCTGAATGACTATCTTCAGCTCAGGAAAATTAATTCTGGAAACCATTTCAAGGAGTAAAAATGATTTCACACAAGATCAGTTTAGTAAACTGCCACCCTAATTAACACTAGCTTGATTTTTTGAACAACCTCCAACAAAGAAGTTCAGCATGATGCCAAGAGAGTTATATAAAGGCTGAGCTGAGCCTCCTTTTCTATATGTAGACAGAGCCATGATGCATGTTGTTTTTTAAATAGAGATAAATGGTAGGTGTGACTGAAAGATAAATATTAACTAAGTGTCAGCTTTACACATGGATTTAATACTGTATCTGAGAAGATCAGAATCACAGGTTTTCCCACCAAAAGTAGTCTGGAATATGACCCTACCACATTCCTTTCAAAAACATAAATATTATCATCCCCACACTACACATAGGTAAACTGAGGTATATCAAGGATAATGGGCTTCTACTTCAGAAGGGGGTTTGAAACTCGTGCAGCAGCCACAGATTTTAACAGTACTTGAAGGAAGCTCAGCACTCCTTTGTGCAAACTCAGAAAAAAATTGAGGTTTTGAATGAACTCTCACCAGCCCCCCCCCACGATGCTAACTGGATACTTCCCTGTCGTTTATAATTCTCTGCAACTCGGGCATTTTTCTAAAGGGCTTTTCTGTTCTCTCTCTCTTCACACCGTTCCCGATCCTGGCCTGTCCCCTCGATGCGGTGGGTGCCGTCGGAACAGCTAGGAAGCCCAAGAGGTACAGGACTCCTGTACTCCTTCCCAGCAGAGGGGGGAAACGCTGGTGGCAAGAAATCTTCAGAAAGGCAGAACGGGTTCACAAAACTAAAATGGTGCTTCCAAACCCTGATTACTTTTAGCAGGGAGTAAGTAATAGTTACTAACCTCTTAAATTCACAGAGGAGAAACGTGATCCTCTTTAATTCTCCTCCGCTCCCTGCAGCTCCTTCTTACACAACACACTACAGCTCCGGCATATCAACGCACTGCTCGCCCTGCTGCTATCATTGCAGCAACACCCCCTTGCCCAGGAGTCCAATAAGGACATCGTAGGGGCGGGCTATAGCCAGAAGCAGCAACAGCCGCAGAAAGGCTGGGACAGGCATGGAGGTAGTGAGCTTTCACCTCACCCAGAAAACGCTGAGAAGGGTAGCAAGGCACAGACCCTCCCTGGGGACGACCGCAGTTAAGCGCAAGCAACAGCCGTCCCAGCCAGGCACTACCCAGAGCCCAACATCCTGAGGCTAGTCGAGGCTGGGACCCATTAGCACCACTTGCATCTACAGACTTCACGCTGCAGGCTGAGTCGTTGCTCAGAGAAATGGGAGTTTTCAGCAGTGCCAAGCCTCCCTAGAAGAAAAGTAACGACATCTGTGCCTGGCTTTGCCCTAGCAGGCTGCATATAGAAAGTAGCTGTTGGGACAGCTCAGGCATTACAAGAGCTCTTACTCGGGGCTATTTTCCTCCATCCGACAAAGACGGCTTCCTAGCCCACAACATTCCAGGCTTCAGCACTAGCTTTTCCTTGGAGAAACACTGCCCCAGCTCTTTCTTCTACCCTCTTTACTAACCTTGCACCTTGGGCTTCTTATCTACACGCAACAGGGCTTGTGTTCAGGGCTTGAAAGATAAAAGCCTGAGAGGGTGCAGCTGTCTTTCCAGAGGCCAGTAGTTCCTGCAGTAAACAGGATGATAATGTGAATTCCACAGCTCATGCTATACCATGCTGACACCTAAAACTGTCAAATTCAGACTGGAGATTAAAAAAAACCCAAACCCACAAAACTTCTGAATAAGTTTGCCTCAGATGTAAAGTAGAAATAACTCTGGCAAAATCACTAACAATGCAATCTTCCACCTGAGCATGTTCTGTTCAACCTGTTTCCAGTAAATCTTAGGTCAGGCTGTATTTAAGTAAGAAGTAATAGCATTGTCTCTTCCTGCCAGGCTTAAAAATTCAGTTATATATCCCTTAACTTTTTATTCTAAAATTCTGCAGGATGGGATTGTAACGGTATGCAATATATCTTTCTTCTGAGATTTTCTCACTCATTCCTTCCACGCAGCTAACTTCCTCACCAGCAAGTTGTCAGGAACCCACTTAGCCTCCTTATAGCTACATGTGCTTTTCTATAATCGTGTTACCTATGTTATCTGAACCACTTACAGAGTCCTAACACAGGCAAAACCTCCATGGTCTAAAAGAACATTATCTGAACATGGGGTTTATACTGACATGATTATGCTGAATGCTTCAAATACGTCACAGAATGTCTCAAAATTCTTTCCTCTCCCCCTCAGGCTTTTTGTAGCATCACAGTCCAAGGTGGCCAAGGCACAGATCTACCCATCAGCAGTTCTAATTACAGTCATTACACAACTGCAATAAGGAGGAGCTCCAGAGTGTGACTAAAGAATTACTTACAGGACTGATGAGCTGGAAGTTTAAAGTACATCAAAGCATGAATGAAGGTTGGCAATATATGTGTTGTATTGCATATAGAAGTATTGGCAGACCAGGATGTATGGCATTTAAAGATACACAAAGCAAGTTCAACATATGGGATAACTAATAACTAGCATGTGACTGTATGCTTAGCATAAAGTAATGAATCAGTTAGCACATGAGAGGAAACCAAAATGAATAGCAGAATATATGAAATAATGCATGTGGACTGATTAGAGGCAGACGTAGCTCCATCTTTGGCTTCAGTAGTAATGCTAGCATTTGTACAGCCACATGTTCTACAGTATCCAGGACCTGTTTGATCTCATAATTAGCCTTATAAAAAAGAAAAATCCCTACTTTTCTGATGGATCAGCTCTGAAAACAGGGGTGGGAGTGGCAACAGAAAACAAAACTGGAGTGCAGAACTGCTTCTTCACAGCATGCCAGAAATTCCAGCATTTATGTTGGTTTAAACTTGTTGGGTAACTACACTTTCTGGCACCACTGCTTGCTGTTTGCCTCCAGCATGCTCTGCCATAGGTTTGTTTATTTATTCAGGTGGTTAGATAACAAATGCAAGTCTTGACTCCAGATCTGCTTCTTTGAAGAGGTGGAATGGAACCTGGACTCCAGAGTGACCATTTGTGGCTGTGAGATGGGACAGAAGAGCAGAAAAACTGGGAAGGGAAGCTGAGGTCTTTAGGATGGTGACTGAGGAAAACACTGACTTTGGAGCAGCAGCAAATAGCACCCAGTATAGCTGTAGTTCTACTGGTATACAAATGTCTTCAACAGTCCGTTCCTCTTTCCATAGGAAAGTAGAGAAATAAAGTGTCTACAAATAATGAAGAGCTTTTCAACACACACACAAAATAAAATAAAAAAATAATCAACAGCATCGGGTGGATATTGTATAGCTTCCACCACTGTAAACTCGTAAGGACACAGTTTGCAGGGATACTTAGGCTGGGAACTGTGAGCAAGCTTCTAGCACCAAAATCCTTCTTCAGGTCTGAAATGAATATAAAACTTTTTTTTTTTTCAGAGAGTAATTAGGTATGTTGGAGTTCAGACCGCTAATGAACAAAAAGGTAACTGAGGAGAAGGAAAGTTAGCAGAGAGGCAAAAGGAAAGAAAGAAGGTTAAAAAGCCTGCAGCTTTGCACACAAAACAGACCCCTAACAAGCTTTACTGGGATGGCTGTAGAATGAGTTCCCACTAGTATGGGCTGCCACCCTCCTTCCTAGTTGTGCCGTATTTCTCACAGTATTTTTTGTTGTACCTGCACATTGTTTAATTTTGTTAGTTGTCTTTTCATGCCATGTTTCTCCCTGCTGACACTGGCTGGTAGTCCCAGGAATGTTTCAAGTCACAGCAGGTAGCAGATGTATTAACTAACTTCAACTACAATCTACCAATCTCTCACTTTTCAACTTTGTCAGGAACACATAAACAACACAAAAAATAATAATCACTTTGGTGATAAGACTTGCCTGGCAACAATTAGAAGCCCTTGAAGGGAAAAAAAAGTTGTGTTTGGGTGAATTCAATAGCAGATAGTATTCCTCTAAATCACAGTGGCAAGCCAAAAAGTGTAAACAAGAAGTTGGAAATGACTTGGATAACAAAACAAACTGGCATGACAGCAGTACCAAGAAGAATGTTCAGTTCAGCTCCTCAGTCAGGAGCATGTGGTATATATCAAAGTATGTATGATGCAGTGAGAAATAACAGGAGAGCACACTCTGAAATTACAGGTACAGTCACCATTTAATTTCAGATGAATCAAGGCTATTGTGAGCTGACACTCAGGATCCTGTAATTTAACAACATGCACATGCCCTTTGCAAAGGCTACAGTGTAAGTGCGTATCTGTTGCAGCCCTGGAAAGCCTGCTAAATAAACTCTGGCAGGGACATCAGCTTATGTGGTACAATGATGAGCGATACATTTGGAATGAAAAAATAAGAGCAGCAATTAAGCATGCATATCAGTTTATGGAATCAGATCAAGAGATGCAATGAATTTTGGAACTAAACTTTCTGGATTACTGAAAAGAGACAGAAATAGTTGAGAGTGAGTTTGGTGGTTTTTTTTCCCAATTTATTTTAATATATAGGTATGTGTTTTATGGTATCCTTTGTTTTGGGGCTTGGCCTGGAAAAATAAAATTAAGTACCAGAAAAAAAAAGTAAATTCCAAACCAAGACAGAAAGGCCTGGTGCTTTTTCGGAGGGCGGGGGGAGGTTATTATTTCGAAGCTGGCAGGGTTTGGTTTCTGCCCAGGCCAGTGCTTTGCCATGAAGCACTCTGAGAGCTGCAGCTGTCCCTACACAGCTTTACAGTATGGCTCTGCCTTCACTGTACACCCTGCTACCCTTGGAAAGGCATGAGGCATCCAAAAAAAAAAAAAAAAAAGCAGTATTTTAGCCACACGTGCACAGGTAACTAAATTCTATCATACTGCAGAGAACGCTCGGAGCCCCTTCCACTACCAGTGCATCCCCACAGCCAAGGCCAAGCTTGTGGGACTCTCGCCAGCAGAGACGGAAAGGGCGAGGCAGAGACCGAGAAAACCTCAATCCTATCCTCGAGGAGAGGGGAGAAGGACTCTCTCTCTCAAAAAATGAAAAAAAGAAAAAAAAAGAAAAAAAAATAAAAAAAAGAAAAAAAAAGAAAAAAAAGAAAAAAAAGAAAAAAAAAAGAAAAAAAAGTAATTAAAAATTTACAGCGGTGTCCAGTCAATGGCCGGTACCGCCTCACCTCGCCTCGCCTCCGCCGCCCCGCAGCGCCCCCTGCCGCCCCCGGCAGCGTCGCAGGTCCCTGCCACTGCGGCCCCTCGCGGCCCACGCGTGAGCCCTTCCGCCGACTGTCGCTGCCGTGAGTGAGGAAGGGCGGCCGCGCCCGGACTGCGGTTACAGACGCCACAGCTATTGAGGTAGGGCCCTGCCGGCGCCTCGGTACACCCGGAGAGACCCCCGCCTGCGGGCGGCCACGGCGCTGCACAAAATGGAGGCGGGGGAAGGGGCTGAGGAGGGGTCTATGCGGCACGGGGGCGGGAAGGGACCGCTGCCTGGGTGGCCCCGCGGTCAGGGGGCTGCGTGCCCGTGGAGCCTTAGGCGTGTGAGAGAGTGAACTGCAGTAATTACTCAGTCTCAGGGTGTGATTACCAGGACAAAGTGAACGGTAATTGTATTTTAGATGCATCTTGCCTGCTTTTAGATGTGAGGCAGATTCATCTAGTGTGCTACAAACAAAACCCTGTAAATGAAAAATAATTGGCGTTCCAGTGAGGGCTTGAGGCTGCGGCTCCCTCAGTGGTAGCTTCACCCATGTGAATGTCATTTCCACAGATGGTGCTGCAGCTCCACACGGGTGGGTTTGGGTGGACAAGGCAGGGGTGCTGCCACTGCTGCCCCGGGCGTGGCATGCAAACGTGGTGGGAGCAGCACAGCTGGCAGAAATTCGAGGAATTAAGACAGACATAAAGCAGGTCAGTTACTCTGCCAGATATCCAGAAGGAAAAGTGTAGCTAATGTTGTTTCACTATTCAGTTTTGACTTGAATGAGTTGTCATCAGCATATTTTAATAAACTTTTTATGACACCCTGAAGAAAAGGAATTGCTATCCTTCTTTAAAAGTCAGAGCTCTCCAGTTTAAGACTGATCATTGCTGAAGACAAGGTTCTTCCCCCATCCCTTTTCACTGTTGAAGAGAACTCCTCCTGCCTTCCATGCTGGTTGAGCTAAGTCAAGTTGCATTCTGCTTAATTGCATGAACTTGCGAAGCATGAAGCACATGTAGCACAGGGTGCAAAAGCGTGGACTGGATTGCTTCTTTTAATGCCATTTTTTTGATGAACTGAAGCACTGACACAAGAATGAGCCTCCCCTTACATGCTATAGCAGTAGCAGGCAGCGACAGGAAGATGGCTCCAGCCCCAGTGGCACGGCTGGCTGAAGGCTTGTGGCAGCTATGGGCATCCGCTGGTGCTCCCAGTGTGTCTCAGCTTTCTGGGCGTGGTGTACTCTGCTGCTGCCCTGTCCAGCAGAAGGTGCGGGAATACCCCTTTCAGCAGAAACTTGGAACTGCTCTTAGATGCAGCATTATACTACGCCGTTTTGACCCTTAGTTTCGATTGAAATTGGAGCAGTAAACTAGCTTCGTTTAACACAGTAGCCTGTGTTGAAAGTTCTTCAGTGTGATTGGGAATGCAGTAGAAAAAGAAGCATGCATGCTGATAGAGAGCTAACAAAATACTGCCCTTTTGGCAGTGTAATACTTAGAGACTGTTTTGTCACTGTTAAGACTTCAAAATAACCGCTAGCTCTGACTATTTTAACTTTTCTTTGCGTGCACTTAGTATGCACAGTGTTTGGCTAGTTCTGAATATTTCAGCACTTTAAGTTACTGCTACCTTAATGAATGTAGCAGTTGAAGTTGTTGCATTTCTTCCAGTAAGGAAGAAAGGATTCTCGTCAAGACATGGCGGAGGCTCGGACACAGGATAAAGAAGTAAGTCAAGAAATAGTGTCTTTTTTATTTTGTTTTATGAGCTTTGATTTGGACTACTGTAAATTGAATTTAAAAAATAAAACAAAAACAAAACCACAAACATTTAGAATGGAGATAAGGAGTTTTCAGGATTAGAAAAATGAAACCCAAACCCTTCATTACTATGTTACAACTTATTCTAAGTACTACTTTGCTGTAGCAGTTCTGAAGTTAATGAAGTGTGCATGGATTATTGCTGCATATTTTACTTCAAAGCTGGTTTATTCCCTAGAAGTCAGAGGCTTTGCATGTCTATTGATGTAGCTGAGAAAGCACTGATACGAACTTCTGGGATTTGACTCAGTACCAGAGGAGCAAAAGGAGCAAAATACTTACCTACGCAGATCTGACCACAGTATAAGGTCAAGCAGGAGGAAGATTTGATGCTGGTGGTTGTTTTCACTACGCCTAGGGTTGCTCTACTGTTGCTGCTTACACAGAGGGAGAGGCATACACTACCCAGCAATGTGGCTGTTCCAACACTTGGCCTGTTCCTGGCAGTCTAACCAACACAGGTGAATGTGACTGATGTATTCAACACCAGAGCTCCACTGGAGCAGTGTTTTGTAACATTCTCTTATTTGCTCTTACTGGCTTACCTATGAAAGTCTGTAGGGCAGCCCTTGGAGCAGCTCAGAGGATCGTGTGGTACCTGAGTTTGTTCTGAGAACTGTAACTGATCTTGAGATACAGATCTGAAGGACACGTCAGACCTCCTCTACTTTTTTTGCTGAGACACCCCACCGCTCGTCCAACCCTCAACTGTACGAGTGCCACAAAGCAGAAGTCAACAGCTGATGTGCATATTTGATATGCTTACATATTCAAGCAGGAGAGGAAGAAGGAACTCAGCTGGATTTTTCTATTTGTTTGTAGAGCTGTTAGTGATTCAGTCTAGAATTTAGAGCTGTGATTTTGCACCACTGAGGAGGCTGTAGAAAATGCCTGCATTGTTTCTTGCTTTCTATAGGTAAGGAGCAGTTTCATGACTATAAAGTTAATGTGGGAGCTTGAAGATGCAGTCTTATTTTTGTCTGCTCACTATATTGTAAGGAATAAAAATGATTTGAGAGTGTACCTATTACACAGGAGAGCTTGAAATCTTATTAACAGTTGTCAGTTCAGTGTTACATCTTCTTCTCACCAATTATTTTCACTAACATTTGCTTTTAAGTGTGTTCCAGGGATACTTTCTGGTCTGGTATGAGAGTATGTATGGTTAGATAATACAAGACATGATAGAATATGAGAAGATATGTTGGGGGGATAGGGCTGTTTTCTTCTGTAAGAACTATGCAACAGTAATAACAGTCACATTTAAAACTCCTTCTCCCCCAGCGTAGGGTAATTTGCTTTTCTTTGTATTTATGTATTTTCATTAAATGATTGTGCAGCATAACACAAGCTAAGACTGCGTAGTCCCTGTTTCTGGAGATATCTCAGAATACTCTGCATGTGCAGATAATTTAGTGGGGGTTTTTTGCTCCTTCTCTGCCTTTCTCACTTTCTCACCTAAATCAATCATAAGAACAACTTTTTTTAATCACTGCAATAAACACAGTGAAGCTTATTATCCTTTAGCTAAAGATGGATTCTGCCATTGTGTTATTAGGCCCCTCACAGATCAAACTGGAGGCACATGAACAGGGAATGTTTTCCTTTTTCATATCTGTAGCTGTATCTGCTTTGAAGAACAGCTTTGTAAGTTTCTCCCATTATTAACTAACAAAGAGATAGAAATCTTCCACATCCCTGTGTGCGTGCTCCAGATGCAGATTAACCTCATTAATGCCATTTATCTCCCAGTCTATCTGGCAGGTGTTGGTCTGTATCTCACTACTAGGGCTGATGCTCACTTTGATGATGTTAAATGAGCTAGAGCCAAGAGTGTGCTTTTGAAGCAGACTGTTGGCTTGACCTGAAGTTTTCAGATGGACCACCAGAAGCTGAACCTCAGGAGCTTGCCTCACACCCTCCCACACCACGTAGGTGGGAGAGTCCCTGAGAGCAGGCAGGTGCTAGTCCCAGCTAACGACACGTGCACCCAAAGCCCTCATAGTGGGAAGAGAGCCCTCAGCATAGGATATTTTGATTTACAGACCTGTACTATTTCTTGATGTAGATAGAGCCAGCAGTAATAGTAAGATAGCCTAGTGTTAAGCTAATTATAAACTGATATATTTGAACTCTCACAGAATAAGGAACAGGAACACACATTGGGAAGTTTGATCCACTAGAAGTCTGGCAGAGTCCCAGACAGACAGTACTTCCCACTCTCTTAGCCCTCTGTAGGAGTCATTACAGTTGTTCATGTGGTGTTGGTGAACACCACAAATTGAAGGTGTAAGCAAGGGTTGGTACACTAAGAGTTAGACTGTTTGAAGAGATAGGCTCATCTGAACAACATTTGGTTTGATGTAATGTGGAAAATTATTCACCCGAGGGTAGGAAATGTTGGGTACTTAGGAGCTGGGCGGAAAGAAAATTCTCAGGTACGCAGATATGTTTGTAAATACCTGATGAATAGACTATTTAACAAGAGTTCTCTCTGGTGGGTTATAGGTGGAAAGAAAGCAAGGATTGTCAGAGACAAAATAACAGCAAAACAAGAGTTTCTGTCTTGGTAGTGGCATGGGAGAACCATGAAGGTAATGTTGACATTAAAACAAGGCACAGAAATACTGTAAGTTAGAAGGTTAGAGAGCTGAAAGTATCAACTCCAGAAAACGTGCTAGGTAGAGTGATGAGGTTTGATTAGAAGTGCTTAGAGGCAATTCACTTCAGCTGCTCTCCATACAGGTGTGGTAGTGTTGTTTGTTTGTTTGTTTGTTTTATTTGGTTTTGTTCCTTTTGAGTGAGATCACTACTGGGCTGCTCTTCAACCTGCCAGAGGAAAAAAATAAGTATGAATCAGTACAAGAAAGCCAGGGTTAGCCAGAAACAGTGTGGATGGACTCCCAGTCTATCTCCTCTAGTGAGGAGAATGAGCCATAAAACACCTTTTCTTTTCTTTTCTTTTTTTTTTTTTTTAGGTCTTTAAATGAGGAATTGGTTTTGTCTTAAAAATCTGTCATGTCTTTCTAGTCCCATGTGGACATCACTAATTAAATCTTTGAATCTTTGACTTGCAGACACCGTGGTATTCTGTGATCTCTTATTTTATTTTGTCCTCTCTGCAAAATGAGTTCTCTCTAAAGCACAACATAAGCATCTTTTCAGAGGCCTTCCTGGAAAGAAACCTTGCCAAGCAGCAGACAATCATTTTTCCTCTGTGCTGCCTTCCTTTCCATCGTTTCCAGCCACAGTAAAAGGCAGACTGCAGATAAACATTTGCTGTGTTTGATGGGACTGGTTGTCCAGGAAGTGTGCTATTAATGAATATTCTGAGGAAGGAGTTTGCTTATCTGTCTAAAGAAGTGACATGGCACTGTTTCACATGACTTTGGATATCAGCCATTTAACTTGCAATGAATAAAAGCTTTAGGCTTGAATTTATCCCTTGGCCCTTTACCGTCATTCCCCTTTGGGAATCAGATTGCTGCAACATGATTTAGGTCATATACCAAACCATTTTGACTACTGAGTTTCGATGGGAGAATGATGTTGCTTATTCCACTAGGACTGGAAAGCAACTATCAGCACACACAGCTACAGCATGAGATGCTACAAGAAGCTTGAGAAAACCCTCTGTTAAACAGAAGGCAGAGGACTGCACACAAGTTATTAGACCTTCAGTTACAAATTCATGCGCATAATAGTAGGGTTTTCTTATCTTTACATTTGGTCTAGGCAACTGCACAGACACAGTACTGCTTTAAAAGTGCTGGCTTGTAGTATTATATTTCTACACATGGCATATCTGGAAAGCCTACCTTAAGAGATGTAAGTAGTATGTCCAGGGTCCCCTATCAGTGTAGGAATACACTAAGAGATAGTCAACAGAAGCCATAACACACTATTTATAAAACTGGCAAGTAGAAGCTTACAAAGGGCCCCATATACACCAAGTAACAGGCTTCAATCCCTTTAGCACAACCAAATTTTGTATCATACCACATTTAGTCTCCTGCCTAAACTGTCCGTAGACTTGTAATGCAAAAGCACCAGCACTTCTGCGTAAGGTTTACCAGTCCTGAAGAAAGTACACAGAGGCAAGTTAACATTCATTAGTTTGATAGAGAGGTACTCACGCTACTGGAGGCAGCTGGCCAGTCAGTCTTCTCCAAGTTCACTGTACTGATGGTAGCCAGCCAGTAGAGTATCTGCCCTGGGGTTTACCCCAGCAAATACTTCCCCCCTTGGTACCATGGCCATATATATAACAGCAGGGGACAATAAAGCATCACGTACCAGAATAAGCAAGGTCATTCCTGAGGCTCCAGGAGAAAAGGAGAATCTATGTCCTGTGGAAGAAAGGATGAGCAACTAGGAGAAAGTATAAAGAAGTTGTTAGGATTTGCAGGGAGAAAATTAGAAAGGCAAAAGCCCAGCTTGAACTCAACTTGGCTGCTGGGGTAAAAAGGAACAAGAAACTCTTCTACAAATATATTAACAGTAAGAGGAGGACCAAGGAGAATCTCCATTCTTTACTGGATGTGGCTGGGAATGTGACCACTGACGATAAGGAAAAGGCTGACTTTCTCAATGCCTTCTTTACGTCTGTCTGTAAAAGCCAGACCAGTTGTCCTCAGAGCACTCTACTCTCTGACCTGGAAGTCTCAGATGGGGATCAGAATAAACCCCCCACGATTCAGGAGGAAACAGTCAGAGACCTGCTATTCCACCTGGACTGCCACAAGTCCATGGGGCCAGATGAAACCCATACGAGAGCGCTGAGGGAACTGGCAGAGGTGATAGCTAAGCCGCTTTCTATCATCTATCACCTTTCCTTGTCAACTGAAGAGATCCCAGAAAACTGGAGACTTGCCAGTGTGACTCCCATCTACAAGAAGGGTCGTAGGAGGATCCGGGGAACTGCAGGCCTGTCAGCCTGACCTCGGTGCCACGGAAGGTTATGGAGCAGATTGTCCTGAGGGAGATCACGTGGCATTTGCAGGACAGCTGGGGGATCAGGCCTAGCGTGAAGGGCAGGCCCTGCTTGACCAACTTGATCTCCTTCTATGATCTAGTGACCCACCTGGTGGATGAGGGAAAGGCTTTTGATGTGGTCTACCTAGACTTCAGCAAAGCCTTCGACACTGTCTCCCACAGTATTCTCCTGGAGAAGCTGGCAAGCCTTGGCTTGGACAGGTACACTCTTTGCTGGGTAAAGAACTGGCTGGAGGGGCGGGCCCAGAGAGTGGTGGTGAATGGAGTTAAATCCAGCTGGCAACCGGTCGTGAGTGGTGTTCCCCAGGGGTCGGTACTGGGGCCTGTCCTCTTCAATATCTTTATTGATGACCTGAATGAGGGTATTGAGTGCACCCTCAGTAAGTTTGCAGATGACACCAAGTTGACAGGAAGTTTCAATCTGCCTGAGGGTAGCAAGGCCCTACAGAGAGATCTGGACGGGCTGGATTGGTGGGCTGAAGCCAGTGGGATGGGGTTCAACAAGACCAAGTGCAGGGTCCTGCACTTTGGCCACAGCAACCCCAGGCAATGTTACAGGCTTGGGGCAGAGTTTCTTGAAGACTGCGTAGAGGAAACAGACCTGGGGGTATTGGTCGATGCTCAGCTGAACATAAGCCAGCAGTGTGCCCAGGTGGCCAAGAAGGCCAGTGGCATCCTGGCTTGTATCAGAAATAGTATTGCCAGCAGGAGCAGGGAAGTAATTGTCCCTCTGTACTCAAGCACTGGTGAGGCCGCACCTCGAGTACTGTGTCCAGTTTTGGGCCCCTCTCTGCAAGAAAGACATCGAGGCCGTGGAGCATGTCCGGAGGAGGGCAACAAAGCCTGTGAGGGGTCTGGAGCACAGGCCTTACGAGGAGCGGCTGAGGGAGCTGGGATTGTTCAGTCTGGAGAAGAGAAGGTTCTGGGGAGGCCCCATTGCTCTCTATAACTGCCTGAAGGGAGGTTGTAGTGAGCTGGAGGTTGGCCTCTTCTCTTGTGTAGCTAGTGACAAGACTAGAGGGAACGGCCTCAAGTTGTGCCAGGGGAGATTCAGGCTGGACGTTAGGAAATACTACTTTTCCGAAAGAGTGGTCAGGCGCTGGAATGGGCTGGAGGTGTTCAAGGAATGTTTAGACGTTGTGTTGAGGGACATGGTTTAGTGAGAACTACTGGTGATAGGTGGATGGTTGGACAGGATGACCTTGTAGGTCTTTTCCAACCTAACTAATTCTATGATTCTATGAATCACAGAAAGCAAGGTGACTTAGTTACAGCTACAGAACAGTTTCTCTCTCACATACAAGCTTCTTCCAGCTGCATGCATAAGCTAGGGGCTCTTTTCTTGCATTCCCAAGCTAACATGAACTCTTTCCCAAGGGCTAGTCAACCATTTAGCCTGTGATACATATTTTTCTGCACAAGACTCCAGCAGTAAAGTGATTCCTCTTTATGCAGAAAGCTCACAGATACCTTTTTTCAGTTCTTACTGC
Organism: Numida meleagris; assembly: GCF_002078875.1. Classification (NCBI taxonomy): domain Eukaryota; kingdom Metazoa; phylum Chordata; class Aves; order Galliformes; family Numididae; genus Numida; species Numida meleagris. Next base: position 51,798,118 of record NC_034410.1, on the reverse strand, counting down.
CTATCACCTGCTCCTTTCTATAGCCTTTCTCCTCCCAGCCTCCCCAGGTGCAAGGCTTCATGTTGGAAATTCTGCTCCTTAGCTCTGCCTTACCCTGGAGTGGAGAGGAGCATACTTCTTCCAGTCTTTATCTTTTTAGGCATGGAGGACTAATTTTGAAATACAAATGTTACCCATTTTGCAGAAAAAAAATATGTTGTCTGAACTTAAGTTGCTTTGTTTTCTCCACTGTCAGGTACAAACTACAAATTAAACAGATTTCAGAATAAATGAACTGGAATCTTGGGTTGTATATGTGTTACAAGCTTTGCTAAACACAAGATGTTTTCTTCCTCCTTTCATTACAAAATCTACAGTGATCTCCACTCTGCTTCCATTTAATTGGATTTTTGCCAACAACTTATAACAGGTAGTGCAGGTTCCAATTCATTAACAGAATGGAAAGATTTACTCTAAATGTGGGGCATAGTAAAAAGATGGTTTGAGGTTGCTTTTACATGGTAAGCAAACTGAAGTGTAATGAGGCTGTTTCCTGAACCTAAACTGTAAACAAGCAACTGTGCAAATTGAAAACTTGTGTATGGGATGCTGGATAAATCTCTGGGAAACTGTGGGAAAAGCTGATTCTAAAATACAGTCTTCACTTCACTGGAGTTGATGAAACATTTTCCCTGTGCTAGACTGGAGACAGGGTTTTACTTTAAGTGCTTACTTTCCAGGAATTAATGCACGCTCCATAGTTAAGTTTCTCTGAAAACTGTTGTAGCACCCTTCTTCAGTTCTTTCTCTTCCATTTGGATTAACTGAATCTTAAAACACATTCCTAAATCTTCTTCATCTCCACTCCCTATTTTAAATGAGAAACTGAGTAGATATCCCTCCAGCATTCTGCTTGAGCAACACCATTGGCATTATTTTTACTCTGTTAGTCATAATGCACACTAGTATGATGTCTTCCAGCAGAATTTCAAAGAACCTAACAAATATTAAATATTGCATCTTGGTAAGGTATGTAAGTAATTAATTTTAGAAGCCAATGCCATATAAAGGAAAGAAAAGGGTGGATTCTCACATTAGTACATAGCCTCTTATTCTTTTACAGTTATTTTCTTTGCAGGTGTCTAGACCTGAAGTAAACTCCTAAAGTAGAATTTGTTTTGTCATGGCCACAGCAGCAGGAAAATTCATGATGCTGAACTGCATTACATCTCTCTTCATTCTGGAAGTTGCAGGCATCTTTTTCCCAGACACATTTACTCTTTCTGGCTGGAAATACCATTTAGGCAGATTTTGAGGACTTAATAAATTTTTCTGGGCTTTCTGGAATTCAGATAGCTATAGGAAGCAGACTTTTCTGAAGCTATTGCTGCATGTCTGGAAACTCTAGATGTCAGGACGAAGCATGCAGTTGCAGAACATGAAGCAGCCTAGCAGGAGCAGCTGTGTGCCATGCTCTCTTGCCATGCATCGTTAAGTACAGGACTCTTCAGAAGTGGCATGCTTCCTGTAAACATAGCGTGCAGCTACTAAGCGTGCAGACAGCCTCATACACTGGTGAGAGAACTACCCAGTTATCTGCAAACAGATTATGCATCCACTTGCTCCAAGGTGTGCTGCAGCTGCTGCATATGCACACACTTCTTTCACCCATTAAATCCTCTGCAGACATACGGGATTCCTATCCCTCAAGCTCACCTCCATATACCCACACCTTCCAAAACAGTACCAGACAGGACACAGAGGTATTCCAGTTCTGCCTTTGATTTCCATTTTCCTTCTAACAACAAATACTTGCGCTAAGACAGTGCTTTCACACGACACCCTTAGACAATTTCATTGTGTGCCACTGCCAGAGGAGAGATGGCAGTCCCCGGTCCCTTCCCCTTCCAGCCTCCTTGCTCTCAGTCATCCTGCTGCTTACGTTGCCTGGGTTCCGGTGTGTGCAGCCATCCTCCGTTATCCTCTTTGATCTACTAGCCCGGAAGAAAAATAGCAGAAAGGTAGATATTTTTTCTCTGGAATATTGAGGTAAATCATCTAGCTAAATGACGAATACAAGGTAAAGGACCAGAGGAGTGCCTGAGCTGCTGCAAATATATCCGGGAGGCTGGGAAAAAGACTGAGAGACTTGTCCTCAAACTTTGGCAACAGTGACTTACTTAACTGTCTGAGGAATGGTTGTTTGGCTTCCTTCTTTTACAGAACAGAGGCACTACTCTGTCCCTTTTTCTCTTTCCATTGTCGTTTATAGCTTTGTCATTCAGTCTGTGGAAATGTGAGTGAGTGGATTCACAGTTTTCACTACACCACTGCTTAAAAATCATACTTCTTGGAAAGGTTATCAGGAACACTCTATGTCATGCTTTCACAGGAAATCACGTCTTGTGGAAACTTTTGAAATTAAACAAACATTTGGAAGCATATGATGACTGCTACAGAGAGTGATGGAAAATAAATAAATAGAAAAAAATACATTTTTTTTCAACTACATAACATCTACCTAGATTTGAGGTAGAAGAGCAGAAAATAAAATGTGCTGAAAATAAAATGTCTGAGGTATGATAGAAAACTTGAGTGCTTTAACAAAACAGTTTAGACATTTGTCTGCCACCAGTGGTGGAGCACAGAATGTCAAAAGAACATTCTTATCTTCTTGATACCCACCCCCAGTGTTCATTCACCAATGGCGTACTTTTAACATAGGTTACAACTGTACACATACAACAAAGCAATGCCATGAAGTCCCCTATCCACAGGGAACAGAGAGAGCAGAAACATCTCATTGATTAAAGCATTCTCAGCAGCTGAAAACACCAGTAACATGATTTGCTGTGAACCTTGAAAGAGTGGGAAGAACAACTGCATACCACCATCTTTGTTTGGGTGTATTGCTGAGAATGAATACCCCTCTGATAAAGTAATTCTTGATGAAACATTCTAGCTTTTAGAAATCATACAATCAAAGCACACACGGTGGGTATTATGTTCTGTAAATACGCTTGAATTAGAACTTAGGGCTGTCAGTCTGTTTTGGTGAAGGCCTAAGTATATGTATTTTAAACCAAATATGATGCATTTTAGGTTCTGAAGAGGGAAGAGAGTCCATCCTTTCCTAATAGAAGAAAGAGACAAAACACATTGTCCTGATCCTTATTCCACAGGAGTCTCTCCAAAGACCTAAACTTCAGTTAGAAAGCAGAAAGCATTTGCTTATTATTTTTGTATTTATAAAAAATACATTTATGCACATTCAATTTGGGCAAATCCCTGTTATAATGAGGCCAATGGGTAGTGTCTAGATCAAATTCGTTGCTGGCATGGTGGTGCTGCCTTAGTGGCAGGGCACCAGAAATGAATATGGCATTTCCTTCCTGCGAAAGCGTGCTAGCCAGTTGTTTCTGAAGCATGCAAGGTAATACACCTTTGTATTGTACACAGCTAATCCTCGTTCTGCTTTGCTCTCTGTAACCTTCTTAGTCTTACATGAAATGTATTCTCCATTTTGTTAGCCTGATCCAAAGCCTGTTGAAGTCAGTGGAAGAAGTCCAGATTTTTTTCAGTAGTTTTGGAGCAGTCTATGTGAACAGCTGGTCTACTTCTGAGACTTGTAGTTGAAAGGTAAGGAAAATAAGCAGTTTCAAACTGCATTGGACTCAGTGCTGTAGTAAAGATATACATGAAGGTAATGTGAAACTTGTAAAACCAGACTGGATGCAACGCTGAAACATGCTGCAGAAAGCAGTCTAGTGCTAGCAGGGGAATAAGTCAAATACTTAATAATTTCTTTTCCATAGCTTTTACTTTTCCACATATTCTGTAATGTAATAGTACTTTTTTTTTTCCTAGGCAAATAGTTGCCAGACAGCAGCACTAGAATGAGAATATATGCAGTGTTTGCTTTTATCTTACTTTAAAAAAGAAGTATGAATACCTAGTGTTATTCCAAGTATAAAATTACAGGTGTCACATCATTTGGTGTTTTAAGTGCTCTGCCAGAAAAGTAATCCAGTAAAAATAGCTACATCCTGTCAAAACTAAGCAGTTAGTGTTGTTACTAGAGTTCCTTACTTGCATGGCTCTGCAGTGTAAGATTGTACAAAATGTATAAGACCGGCAAGGAACTTGACTGGAATTGTCCAGAACATAGGAGGATGGAAACCAGGTGAAGCTAAGAGTCCAGTGTGAGAATCTGCCTGGTCTGTGTTGCATCAGTTTGTACTATAAATGCTGTTAAGCAAAAAGTATTCAGCCTCTCAGTGATTGTTACCCAAAGATTGCAAAGAATTAAAGCAAAGGGTGCTTTTTACTTGATTACAGCTAAGTATGTGGACAGCCCTCTGTCCTAAGAAGTGTACCATTTAAAGAGGAGAGGAGAAAAATACTTACCTGGAAAGGTGAAAGAATTTTTGCATCTACATGTTACAGGTGAGGGTGCAAAACAGAGTTTAAGATGACTTGACTGGGTTAGGGAACAGCTGTGTCAGCTGTGGCAGATACTGCTGCTGTCAGATTTAAAAAAAACGGGGGCATACTTACAGGGCTGACTAAGTCTTCAAGAAGAAGCTTTCTGTGGACTTGATCTAAGGCAGGAGGTACAAGACCATGCGACAGCCCAGTGCAACACAGGTTTTTGGTAAATGAATTTCTCCTCTGCAGAGCATGAAGATCCACACGTTTTGTGCAGCTGCCGGAAATCTAGTTAATACTTTTATTGTCCACCCCACAAAAGCTAAGTTTGAAGAAAATCTATTTAGTAGATTATTTCCTGGAAGAGGGCAAAAGAATCACTGCATTTAATACTTTACCCAGTTCCCTGGAGCTGCAGTGAAGCCTGGACAGAGACAGCCCAGTCTGCTAAACTGGGGACATGCTGCTTCTGTCAGTATGGATGTTAAGAAGCTTATTAAAGGACACAGCAGCTGACAAGTGAATCTTTAATCCCTGGCAAATCCCCTAAATTTATGATCAGTGTAAAGCCATTCATGTAGAAAAGAAATTTTTACTCATCATGTGTGTTTCCAGATCAGATATAGTTACTTTTCTTGTGATTATCAGAATTCATTTTAGTTGTAATTTTCAGAGTGAATTTTGGCTGCCTAAAAAAACCACTCCCCAAATCCCAGCCCTTTTCCTCTGTTTCTTACAAAACACAGGTGGCATGTGTTCATTGTCCCCACTGGTATTTTAAGACAGTGACACAAGGAATGTGGCAGGTGACAGAGCACACTGCTAGCAGCAGGCCAGATCCTGAAGCTGAAAGGCTGCGGTGCTGTTAAAATGTTAGAAACTGCAGGGGCACGTTGGTCACTACAGCTTGAATGTCCTGACGAAGGTATGAGTAAGGGTTAACAGTCAACATGTTGATTTACCATAAAACTTTTAATGTATTCATTTTTGCTTTGCAAACCACATGATCACTCTGAATGTAAGCATCTCATGCTGAAGTGAGTAAAGCCTTTTTAGGTTCCTTTTTCATACGAGACTCATTCCTATTACCTTGTGGAACGAACAGTACCAAAAAAGTCAGAACAGATTATGTAGGAAAAATTCTTTGGGGTTTTTATTTTTTCAGTTCCTGAAAAAAAGCACTCTGGTAGGTCTGTGGGTCAGTAAATAGAAGGGTCACATAGTGTACCTTGGCCCACTGCAAGGTGATCTATTTGTTTAGTAGTTAGCTCTGGCCTACCAACATAGCCTTTCTCTCTAAAACAAGCGCTCTGGCAGTGTTAGCTCCCAGGCAAATACTTGTTCTGCTGCAGTTCTTTCTCAGCTCAGCTGCCTCTGATTCTTTTTCCAAGTGCAGAAGCTGTTTGCCTTTGTAGTCATGAGAGTTAATTACAGCTCACTTTGGTCCTTTTTCTGCACAGCCAAAAGCTTTCATGTCCCTTTCATGGGACAGAGTGGAAAGACCAGTGTGTGTTCAGCAACTGCTCCTCATGCAATATATGACTCAGAGCTGCCAAAAAATGCATCTTCTGCAGTTGCATAGGTCACTGTGTGGCCAGGCTGCTGAGCACAGTGCATCTGGTGCTGGGGATCGTCTCCAGGATTGGTGGGGCTGGGGAGTCTGCACCGCTTGGGAACTGGTGGCCAAGTGTGGCATCTGGGGATGGACAGACTGCTGTGCTTGGGGCTAGATACTCTAAGCGGGTATCAGCTGGCTGAAGCAGCTCATGCAGCTGCTAGCTGTGTTTGGCTTGGCTCTCAGCACTGGGCCGGGCTCTGAGCTTTGGGTGTGGTTGTGGCAGCACCAGAAGAGCACAGATTATAGTTTGGCTTTCATATCAGGCCAAGAAAACTAGATTTATCTCCCAGGCCAAAAGAGCTGTCCTCACCAAAGCAGATTTTCACACAAAGTATTCTTTAGAAATTGTGGCAGCAGCAGCAGCAGGAAGATCAGCAGAGAATGTGCATACTTTCACCATCTCAAATCTCTGGGGATTTTTACTTGAATTATGTTTTTCCTTTTCAGCTAAATAAACTGTAGAAGGCAAACAGCTTTTCACTATGTGCTAAGATATTCTCAAGTGCTCTTGTTTCCAAGGGTGACTTTAGTGGGGGCAGCAATGCAGTCTCAGAACAGTTCTTATGTGTCCCAGTTACAGATGTACTTCCCATGCTGCTGACAGCTTGATTTGTGAAAGAAAAAAGAACAAAACAGCAAAACAAAACTCAACCCACAGCCTGTGCAAGAGAGAAAAACAGACTTTCTATGCTATAGAGGAAGTGTCAAACAGAAATAACACTTCAAAGGAGGAAAGCTTTTAGTCTTCGTGTACATGATAAAAAGCCTTTTACAAGAGTAAGTCACATAACTGTAACTATTTTTAGACTTTAGAATTTTCCTGTTTAATACTTGTGGGATAAGCGTGCAGCTAGCTGGAGGCCAGTTTTAACCTTAGGCCATTGAAATCGATTGACCTGTGGTTTGTTACAGAGCTGGCCATTGTTGCTTTTTTTTTTCCTGCTTTGAAATAAGGGATATCTGGTAAACCTCTACCCACCTCCCAAAAATTTAAAAATGTCACAGGACTGACTGTACTGGGCTTGTTCTACTTAGCTGCCTCATTTTGCAAAGTAGCCAGATATTAAGTGGAAGATGTTGCTTAATTAAGCAGCTGTCAGACTTAGAAACTCACCATGATGCTTTTATATGAGCCTGATGGATACTAAGAGGATGTTAAATGCATGTGTCATTCCAGAGTTATTTCTGGTTTGAGATTAAACCGCAGTTGCAGAAAGAGAAGGCAGAACTGGGGTGTTCTACTGAACAAACAATTTTCTTTCTAAAACAATGTATCATGGCCATACACTGCAAGGTTCGTGATTCATAAAGCCAGTCAAGCACTGAAGGGAGCTGTGTCTTGATTTGCAGCTTATGAAAACAGGAGTTAGCTAATAAATGCATTCTTAAGAATTACAGCCCAGCATATTCTTAAAAGCAGACTTCTTGGCTTTGTCTTGAACAGTAGCCTCCTATGACTACGGCACAGTGCTTTTATGATAGATGAGACAGCTTCCTCTTGGCCACTTGGTTATGTAATCATTAAATGGAGAAAAAGAATCAGGATGACCCAGTCTAAAAGGGGTAAAAAAACAGCAGAGCCCTGCCAATGACAGAACAAACTTGCTTTGAACTTATTCTCTAGATAGTCTGAGCCACCAGTGCTCAAATGTGTTTATTCCCTTCTTCCTCCTTCCCTCTTTCCCTAAGCTGTATTACAAAGCAGTACTGTGACTGGAAGCTGGGGATGTGTTACAGGGAGGGGGTCTCAGCTGTATGTTCTTCACCCCATCTCCTCTCCCTGTCTTAGTGCTGGAAATTCCTGTTTAAAATCCAACCTTGAGAGGAAAAAAATATTCCCTGCTTCTGAAATGGAATGATCCTAACACACTTACTGCCAAGTCTGTTTTTTGACAAGAGGACCTGAGGCCTGAAAGGACAGGTCTTTGTGCAATGAGGTATTGAATTTGCATGGCTAATAGTGGGCATGCACAATACCCAAGCTGTATATGGCCACCCAAATGGTTGTGTTTTAAACTAAGTAGTACTGGTAAGCATGTGTATTTTGTCAAAGATTAACAAAGACAGAGAGGAACTGATTTTCCAGAAATACTAATCTGGAGATATGTGGCTTGGTTTGGCTTTTCCCAAAGTCAGCCAAATATACAGCTTTGGGGATATATTTCCAGCGTCTACTGAGGCCAAGAATCTACCCTCACCAATTTAATTCCTTATCAGAACATGTCAGAAATATTTTCTTAGCATGTCTGTATATGCATGTCTGTTTGTGTATATATGTGCATGTGTATTCAGTTAACAGCAAGCACTAACTGCATGCATCAGGGATAAAATAGACTGTAAAATTTCCTTGTTAGCTGCACAAATATCAATCTGGCTTCAAAAAGAATCCTCATGTTTATGAAAGATAGACTGGATGATGATGGCAAAGCCTTTGTATGAGGGAAAAGTTAATTTCTCAACTGGCAAACTATTTTGAAAGTCAGAATTTTCTGCTACCTCATACACTCTCTTTTAAATTGAGGATTCCAGTATTCTGCTTCGTAAGAGGTTTATTAGAACAGCACATAGACTGAACAAAACAAAGGTGATGGTTGATGAAATGCCTTGATGTTTATTCCAAATTCAGATGAGGATTTCTCACCCTTCACAGAAGAGAACTATTTGTGGGCATGGTGAGAGGCTGCAATGTGATGACAGCCACTGTGCCGCTGATTTGCTCTTCCATGAGAACTGCAGGGCAACAACAGTACCAGAGGCAGCATCAGGGTGGCACATCTGCAGATCAAAGAATACAAATTTGATAATAGTATTTGTTATGCTGTTAGTCAAGGTTTGGACAGTCACATCCAGAGCCTGCTGGAGCCAGTGGGAGTTTTGCCATCACCTTCCCTTGGGGGTAGGATTTTTCTCACTGCTTAAATTAGCTGCATCTTCACAGGAGCAAATGGGAGCAAACACACAGGTTTTGAATTGAAGGAGCCAGTAAGTAGCCGCATACATACTTTGTTACACAGGTGAAAGATGAGACAGCAAAAGCCAGCTGCTAGGCCTTCAACACATTTCTGTAATACCCATGCTGGAGTCAGAGCTTACTCTTCTACTTTATGTTCTTGGTTGCCCAAATGGGTGCATCTGGAGCTCAGACGCCTTATATCCTTACTGTAAATTAGTTAATTTGAAAAACTGCACATGCTGTCAGTTCTTTGTAGTGGACATGCCAGACTCTGTAGTTCAGGTGCTTTTTTGTATGTGTATGTTTTTTACGTGAAAAGGCTGTTGAACTTTATGCATAAACACTGCTCTTTGTCTCTTTTCCCTCCCTCTTTTGTCACAGGCTATGGACTGGCATTGAATATTCAGGAAAAGCTCCCCAGGGAGATTAGGGGCATGGACAGATTTTAAACAGGGCCTTAATGCACGGACATGAAAGGACAAATGCTCTAGTGGGAATACTAATGCAAATGCCCTGCTTTGGGGTCAAAATACATTAAAAAGCTGCTTGCATGCTAAAGATGCTTTTAAAATAAATACAGAAGGGAACTTATAAAATGCTTATGTGTAGATACGCTAGTGTTGTAGCATAAGAGAATGAAAGGATGTCACTGACCCCCTTTGTTATAAAGCATACAGCATTGTCTAGTACCAGAGCCAGAGAGCAGAGCACCTATCTGTTAATCCTGTAGGGCTCAGAGTTCCAGATCCTGCTGAAGTTGACGCCAGGTAGGAGCTGTCAGTGTCCTTCCCAGAGAGCTGTGGGAGCTAAGCCCTGGCAGGTTGAGGAATTAGATTTCAATGAGAGTGAACTGCTGTTACCGTTAATTGCTCAGAGGACACAGGTCTGCAAAGTAGCCTGTTGCTATTTTCAATAAATCTACATTAAAAGAAATCCTGCAAAGCTATTTTGTAAAAAAGCAGTAATAGTACTAAAATTTGGGCTAGCTACTCAGCAACTAAGCTGACACAGAGGAACAGAACTGGTGTCCCACTCCAAGAACTGCCAGCCTAGCTGGGTCACCAGCTGAAACCAACTTATGTTATCCTAACATGAAGATTTCAAAGCCACAGTGTGTCTTTAGTCACTGCACAGTTGGTGTTTGTCATTACATGATGTGCATAGTAAAGGAAGGTTTTGACAGATTCATAATAAATCAAATGAAAAAGTATTTCAAGTTGCTCATGTTTCCAGCAGTTGCTGGAAGTGAATGTGTTGCTCCACCACTGCTATACCCCTTTGGTACCATGACTCTGGCTCCACATCACTGCTGTGCCCTAATCTCTGAAATGGAAACAAGTATCATTTGCGGTATAGAGGAGAAATAGCTTCCATACAGCATGTCATTAAGACCACATTTCATTACCTGGTCACTTTGTCAGACACTTTGCCCATATTGCCACCATCCCACATTACAGTAATCCCCCCAAAAAGCTGCCACTGGGTTGAGATCCTTTGCTTTAGATGCTGCACAATTGTGGCTACTGCAAGCATTTGCCAGTTTCAAGCTCCACATAATACATGTGTTTTACACTCTGTTTTAGTTTGGGGCAAAAGGACGAGTCTTCAGCAAGGAGCCTCACCACAGAATAACTTTCCATTGCTTCCTGCCTTCTGCATCATCCCCATGTCTGTTCTTTTCGACTCCTTGGTTTCTATGAATTCAGACTTTTCAATGTCAGAACTCCCACCTGATCTGCTACTCCTCACCGTTGTTTTAAACCATCCCTTGGAAACACCTTCTCCAAATTTGCCACTTAGAAGACAGTCGTCAGGTCCCACTCTGCAGCTGTAGGGCATTGTCAGAGCTGCAGCTGCTGCTCACTGGAGATATAATTTTGGATTCTTTCAGAAATGAGATGGCCTCCCTAGCCTTAGCCTTGCGCACAGGAATGCCTGTGGTATAACCACACTCAACAGTTTGTGGTTTGGATTTTGAAGAGAACAATTCTCTTTGAGAGCACAACGGGTGTTGACACTTGGCAAGACTGCAAGATGTCTGCATTCATACGTGGCCGTTAAATCTAATCTGGCAGAAAGATGGGTCAGACTCCTCTCTGCATGCTGGTGCTTACTGGAAAGGATAGTTGTGAGCACCTGGGATGGTTACACTGCTGTTAGTGAGGGCCCCTTTTGTGCTCCTGCTCTCCTCAACCCCACAGACATCTCTTAAGCTGAGTGTCACAACCTCTTCTCTACTTTTCTCATGCTGTTTTATGGAGGTGTTTAAAGAAAAGGAAATGCTAAGAGCAGGGAGTGTTTTGGTTTGTTGGTCAGACATACTTTCCCATAGAGGCAGGGTGGGCTGGGCAGCAGTCATAAATCCTGCATGCAGTCTGATCTTGCTGCTGATGCACTGCTCCCCCAGAATCCCAGATGTGTCTTGTATAAATAGGGATTTAAATGGGAGGGAGAGGGACACACGTACAAAAAGAGGGGCAGGGGCAGTGAAATTAAGACACTTTCCTCTAATTGTCTTAAATTATTGCACATGTGTCCAGTAGGTGGCACCGACGGCCCGAGTCGGTTCGCATCTCCTCTGCCCTTGGTCCAGGCACCACTTCCCAGCTGGAAACTGCTTTCTTAGCTCAGGCTGTGGTAAGCCAGGGCCCAAACTTTCCCTCTAAGCCTACCTGTGCTCACTTTGTGTAATTCTAGTGCTCTGCCCCCATGGTTAGGTGGTGAGGAGGTGACCAATAGTCATAGATGTGATAGTGTCTTAACAAAATGGATGAGGAACTGTGTCTTGGGAAGACCAAAAGCTTTAAGTACTGGGGTCTTTACATCCTCATTACAAAATTTGTCTTGCCATTAATGTGGAGAAAAACCTATCTGAAGACATCATTCCCTTTTTTTTTTTTTTTTTTTTTAGAGGATGTCTTCCAGCAGGTGCTACTGCAGATATGTTAGTAAAGAGTACTTTGTGATGTATTTATGGGTGCTGATGGTTGAGTTATCTCACACACTGGGAAAGCAAGAAGCCACCTGACATGCATTTCTCAGGAAATAGCTACTAAATAGTAAAAGAAGAGACATTGCTTTATCTTCTCCTTTGGAGGGAATTCTTGAAGGATTTTGGCCATGTAACCTGAAGCTTACAGCAACAGCGCCTGTAGGGGAGGCCTTGAGACACCTCGGTACTGAAGAGCTTTCAGCTTCATGCTCCTGGGGGTGAAACCATTTCACTGCAAACGGAAGTGGATAACATTTTCAAGTACATTTGAAAAGCCAAACAAGTTAGACTTTTCTGCAAGAGAGAGTCTAGATTTGACATTTCATTTCTTGAGATGGAAGAAAGCTTTCTTAATTTATACAATGATTTTCCAGCTTCAGAAACCACATAGATCTGTGCTGGGTTTTTGGGATATCCTACTCTCTGTGTTGCTTGGTCTGTTCCCATTTTCCCTTCCTAGCATTATTGCTCTTGGTTACAAAAACCCTCCTTTTTCCTCTTTTCTTTATCCCACCTCACCTCAGCAGGAGCCAAATGCAGACTCCCATGCTTGCTGCATTGCACCAGCTGCTGCCAAGGGCAGGGGAAGACAGGCAGCATCCCACACAGCTGCTACCTGACAGAGGGAGCTGGCTGCTGCACCTCTGCCAACTCTTGGCCTCCAGCTGCTGCTATCCACTCCCTCTGTGGCAGCCGCTCACTCATGAGCATTGGCAAGCAGCAGGAGATGCCCTTGAGTGAAAGCAGCAGGCTGTCTTCTGATTGTGTTGATCATTTCTTTGTACAAAAAACCAGCCAAACATATAAAATAACTCTCAAAGCTCTCTTCTGTGTTGGTTCTTAGGTGCTATTAATCTACATGCAGTGGTGCTGAAAGTTAGGCTGGAATAAACTCCTGATATCAGGACACAGTGTGTTTAGTGTGCCTGTAATTTAACAACGTGCTGAAAGGACCCTTGCTCTGTATAGATGTGCACTGAGTGGCTAAAAGTAGCTGATTCTCAAACAAAATGTTTTATATTTTGAAAAGGTTTTGCCATGAAGGAAAAAATATGTATGTTGAAAATAAAGAGTAGCGGAGGAATTATTCGGACTTGTGCAGCTGACTTTGTGCTGGAACAGTCTGCCCTTTCCCACGTGCTTGTCTCCTGTTGATAACACTTGGTGTTGTGCATAAACAAGAGGGCAGAACATGCAATTGGACAAGAGAGCTGTCTATGGAGAGTTTTGACCTCACTGCAACCTCAGATGTTGCTGTTCCTTCTTGTTTCTGGTCATATATCCTTTTTTTCCTTATGTAATCTCTTTTCTAGACAATGTCAGAGATTGGGCTAGGCCTCTCATCTTTTTCTTTTTTTGGGGGGGAGGAGGTCCTCTTTTTAGATTAAACCACTTCTGGTAGATTTTTTATCACCAGTGCACTCCAAGGCAGGCTGCAAGTCTGCTTTGCTTCTGTAGAAACTGTGCTGGAGAACTGCTGATAAGGAACAAAATGGGAGCTACTGAGCAATCAGTTTGAAGGCTGATTATTGAAAAAAAAAAAAGCCAGCTAGTTAGAGCTGAGAGGAAGAGGCAATACTTTGTGCAGAAACACCAGAAGGCAGGCCCTCCAAATCCCATACGCTGCCTGTAAATAGCTATAATTAACCCCATAGTATTCACTTAATTAAAATTGAATTAATATTTTCTGTCCTCGACAATTGTTTTAGAGTCAAGAAAACATAGTGGCAGCTGGTTTTCTGTAGACAGCAGTAACATTCACGAAATACAACAACAGAGGCATAGGAGACTCCTCTCAGTCTCGCAGCTGTACCTCTGCTATAACAGAACTAAAATTGGTCAATGAATTGCTGGTGAAATAAGGGAGGATGGCAGACTGCAAGCCCTGATGTCCTATGTACTGACAGGCCATGTTACACCTCCAGGCATCACTCTACAAATGCAGCACCCACTTGGGTTATTTGAAGGTGTGAGAGAGAGGAACAGTGAGAAAATAAATGTTGTTGGTTTTTATTTGACCTCACCAGCTGATAGCTGCTATATATCACTGTGCTTAGTTTTGATGTTCTGCCTTAGTGGAATGAGTTCAGCAGAGGTACTTCTCCTGAACTTCGTGGGCCCCATTAAAGTAGTTATTGCTTAAAAATAGTGTGGCTGTACCAGCAGCTTGGCAAACTCCTGTTTTGCTTCAGGGACAGGTTTCCTGGCCTCTCATGCTGCCTGTGGTAATTAGCGTTTGAGCTCTCTTCTGGAACAAATCAGTCGGTTTCCCTTAGGGGAAAGCCAAGTGTAGTGAACCATGTAGTTCACTCCAGGGTTTGCTCTAAAACAGACTAAACAGATGTGGAAGACACCAAATATGTTTCCATACAACCAGAATGGTGCTTCCACATAATTCCAGGTTAGGTTGTAGCATTATTTGTGTCCTGCCCCCATCCTTTTCCTAGAGCACACAACAATTTTTTTCTGGCATGGTTTTAACCCAGCACTGTTCTGCTTACCTTCCTGCTTATACCCATTATTATTTTACATACTTTGAATTGAAAAATACCACCAAGCCTGTGCACAGAAAATAGCAATTGTTAGCCACAAGGTTGAAAGAGGAGATCTGAGCTGAGCACTACACAGCATGGCTGCAGCAAGTCTGTTCAGTAGGGCCAAACTTAACAGTGTGGTCATGAGCTCCTCTGCAAAACTGGCATGTGGGCAGGAGTCCACAGTACAGACCTGGTGAGAACGACCACCTCATTTAATAGGAGTGTACAGACTGAACCAGCAAGATTCATGGGTTGTCAAAACCAGATCTCCCAGATCCTGGGCAAAAAGCTTCTAATACAGAACTGTTAGTTAAAAACTAGTGGGGAGAGGAGATGGGACACCAGCACTATCAGCACCACCATGTTCCTTCTACTCGTCTGGGTTAGGCATGTCTTTGATATACCTGGTGAATCAGGCCTTTCTGGTAACGAAGTGACATGCTGTTTCTCAGTCCTAGGGAGGCAGGCACTAAGCTGTTTAGTGCTGTGAAGTCAGAAGTGCTTCTGAGCACTCCTAGAAGCAGAACTGGAGGTTCCGATGAATGTCAGCATTAGAAAAGCTGTGTGTCATCATCAGAAGTCGCTGAAGCCCCAAGGTTCAGTGTGTAATTACAACTTTAGGACCATCTCAGATCCTGTCCTTATGACCTCTCCTATGAGCACACAGGAAACAAGCCTCAGGCCTACCAGACCATGATTTACATCTCCTATTGATCATATGCCTCCAGTCATGGCCAGCACTGAAAGGTGATGGTGGACAGAATGAGTTCTCTACCCTTGTGGGAAAAGAATTGCCTCTGGTGCTCTGTGAAGGTGCTCACACTGTACCCAGTCTGCCAGCAGCAAGGCCAGAAAGGTGGAAATCAAAATGGACAACCATTGCTGTTGCAATGGTTCTGTCAGCTTCAGGTTGAGGCATCGGATATGGCAATGTTGACTAATAGCAGCACTTAATCTCATGCTGCTGCTACCTATTGTGAAACAAGCTCAATCTGTTTGTAGTTTTAGATTGATTTCAGTAGAATTGAAGAAGTTTGAGATAGATGCTAAGAATTACTATAGTCTTCATCCCAAAATGAAACTCAAAATGAGCACAGTAACTGTCCAGCAGCTGTTGCAACTGTTGCCCAAGTTTGCATGCATCTAAACAATTTTTTCTCTCTATGTCTAGTTAAAGATTTTTACTGAATTTTTAGAAATGTACTTCCACCAAAGTAGATTCAAAAATTCACTAGCTTCTCTGACTTTTACAAAAAGAAAAGCAGAAAAAAAAAAAACAAGGCATCCCTCTGTTTTTAATTTAATGTTAAGAACAACAAATACATCCACGTAATCTTTGCTCTACTGTTTGTCATTTGTACCAACCTGCAATTAAAACACTCAGCATTTGTTCTCATCTCTTTCTGAAATTGCATTTTCCACTTCCTAGGCCCTGGCCTCAGGCAGTGGATTTTTGAAGCAATCATGCCTTGATAATTAATGTTTAAAGATGAATGTTTCAACTTTCAACACAGTGTGTCACTAAGTAAACATCCAGCAATCCCTTGTAGCAAAGAGGAGTATGAAAATGTGTATGGATTTTACTGGAAGCTGCAGATTTTGCAGGCATTATCCTCAGAGCTCCCAGCTGCAATATGTTTGATTACTGCTCCCTCTATGCTTGTGGATGTGATTAATGCCACGCTTTGAAAAAAGCAGAAGAAAATAAAAACCACATCCAGTCTGGCAGTTCTTTGTGCCACTGACTCATCACCCCAGAGGCTTGCTGGGAACTATTAGCTCATATGAAGAGGGAGGAGTCAAGAAATGATCAGTGGTAGTAATGTGATTGATGCTGCCTTGGATTTTTACAAAAGGACAAGGGGACAAAGGACGAGAGGAAGGGGTAAAAAGGTCGGGTCTGGGGTGCAAAGTATGCTCAGAAATTCCTTTTCTGTTTCCTGTAATTTTGTTTCTCCCAAACCCATCTGAAAGCTTCCAGCCTCTTACTAATCCAACTGGTATTACCTGTGATAGCAACTCTTCCTTCAGTGGGGCTTCTGGATGTGATGTGTACTCCTCAGTAGCGTTACCCAAAGTAGTCCTTGTGGAATTTTTAGCACTTTAGAAATTAAGTAACTGTATCATCCTTTTCCAACATAAATCTGTTTCAGCTGAAAAAAAGTAGAACAACTTGCAACTTTGGCATTTAAGAAAGGGGAATGAGTGGCCTGGATTGACATTGCCTACTTCAGGCATTTGAGTTGGGCATTGTGATCCTGATTTAGATCTTTTGGTAGACACACCTCATGCCTAACATTTCCCAATCAGTTGGCATGAGACAGCTGCCTATTCATCTAAGATTCCCATCTAAGTACTCACATGATCCCACAAGTGGTTTCAGTAAAAAAGGACAAGGCTGGGGAGGGGGGGGGGTACATGGAATATCACTGTGTGATGATGGCATCTGGACATGCCAGGGGCCTCCTGTTGCATCGACTAGTTCTGGAATGTTCCCTTCCAATCTGATCTCCACCTGTTCTCCTACGGTTGTTTTACATACACACTGAAGCCTTTCCTGGTCCAGCAGAGGTCAGTGACTAAATTCTGTAGAATTTCTTTAAACAGATCAATTGGAACAGGAGCAGAATACTTTGGGCTGATTTGCCTTATCCCCCTCTCCCCCCTTTTTTTCTTCTTTTCCTTTTCTTCTCTACATCCCAGAAAAGAGAAGGAAGTTCCCAACCCAGCACTCTCCTGGCAGGTCAGCAAACCAAGTTCAGAGCAGGTGCTCTGGGCTTTGTTATTCTTTGATGTTCTTTCTGCTTAAAATAAAACCCAAAGAGCTCCTGGAAAAGCTCCACATGTCTGATTCTGCAATTAAGTGTGAAAATGGAACCTCCCATTTTGAAGTGAAGTTTGGGCTCTAAGATTAGTAAGAGAAACTTTCAGCACTAGTCATACTCCTTTGGGAAACAGACATGTTTCTGCCTGCACTGTCTTCTAAGTATTCATTATGAGTGTGCATTAGTGACTTCCTAAACAGCAATCCCCGCTGAATAATAAATGAAATATTGCCCTCCACTTTAATAATTTCCTATTCTTCTAGCATTCCTTATATACCATCAACAGTATGCTGATATACTAACTGGATATCCCAGGCTTGGGTATTTTATTATCCATTGCTTTAGCTATCTGCTCTGATTACTGACCCTAAAGAGAGTATATAGATCAGAAATTATGAATTAGACTTTACTGTTGTAGTGCAGTGCTTTTTAATCTTTTTTTTTTATGACCCTCCTCCCCCCCCACCAGCCCTTAGAAGTCTTCCAGGAAAGATGTAGGCCTATTTGTGCCAGATTTAAGCCTGCACAAAATAGCTTGCTTTTTTCATCTGCTTTTCACAGATCCCTTAACAAAAAGAAACCCAGGGAGCACTTCTGCAGGATACAGGGTGCTTCAGTTACCCTTTCTGTTAAACATGACACAGGTTGTTCAGCATTTTGCTGAGCTGAATCATTATTGAGTTCCATGGCATGGAAAATGCTTCAGGACTAAAAACAGTGTGTTTTTCAAGAAATGCTTAATCCTAAACAGATCATGCTAATAGAGTATAATAGAGACTCTGCTGCAGTTAATGAAGATTTTGTTTGACCTCAGTGAGCTCTTAGATAGGCCAAGAACATATGCTTGCCGTTGGTAACAGCAACTAGATTGTGAATTAGTTTTCCTTCTCTTGTTCATACAGAAAGACTGGAACTACTCAAGGAGATCATGTGGAGCCACTGTATTTAGAATAGTGGAGCCACTTTCAGTAGAAGATATCTCCCAACTCTATATTCAGCCATTTAGCTTTAGTCCAAATAAGCATCCTCAACTTTTCAGCTTTTCAGCTTTTTGGCTAATTCACCGTAACAGACCACATCAGTCAATTGCTCATGTTGGCTTGCTGGAATGAGGGCCTGTAAGAGAGCCTGCATAAACAAACAGAAAACAGCCAGTTCACATGCCGGCTGAGCTTGTATATTAAGCCCTTCCAAGCATATACACCTAAGGCTGGAAGTGTCTATATATAGATTTTTTTTTGGTAGGCTGCATTCCCAGATTATTCCAAATCCTGTCTCCAGACTTAACATACTTCATTCCTACATTGCCTGTAAACTTGAACCGTGCAGACTCCCAGCACCTTCAGTTGGCTCTGGTACATATTCTCTAGAGGATATTTAGAAGGAAAAATGCCTGTTGACTTACAAGGCCATTTCATAAGGACCGGGACTTGTAAAGAAGAAAGCAAAGAGACAGAACCATTTGGTCAGGGGCACACTTCCCTAAGGATCAGAGATGAGGGTATAATTTAGGCATCTGGCTTTCTACTTGCTCCAGAGCATACTGAATTTACTGTCCTTGTTTTGCTTTTTCTTTTACTTTTTCCTCCTTACATCTTCTCTGATTAGAATTAAAATGACCAATGTAATTTATGCTCCAAATTCCTTTTCTTGTTCTGAAACCAGGAACAAAGGCTGTAGGTTTTTCTAAAGAAGGACTTTTCTCTAATGGTGCCATGCAGTTTTCTCTCTAGGAGCATGGGATGGAGTACAAAAAAAACTCCAATAGTGACCCTTTTGCTGTGTAACCTTTCCTTAAAATGCCAGGAACTATACTTCCACAGAAAGGAACAACAAATGTTGAAAGAAGAATGTGAAGGACATTATGAAAGACTAAGGCAAGAAAAAAGATCTGCTCAGACATGTTTCTCAGGGAAGGTGATGTAATATGCACTGTAGAAAGTACTGGTAGTTGACATAACTCACTGTTTTTCTAAGCAGCCGTGGCTGCCAGCAGACCAGGAGAAACAAAACATACAGCTGGACTTGATGATCTTGAAGGTCTTTTCCAACCTGAGCTGGGAATACAACTGATCAGACTTTTTTGTCCAAAAGAAATATAGTAGATACGAAACTTGTTTTCAAAAGATGTCATTGAAGTTCAGTGGAATAGTATCCTGTTAATAAAGAATAATGACCAATGGATGAAAGTCTCACTTCTGTTGGAGCAGTCTGTGGCGATGTATGTATGTAGTGTAATGTACTGTAACATTAAATTTTACATGCAGGGAGTACTCAAGAAGTTGCTGTTGCAATGCCATAGTATACAATTCTGTTAAAAGCTCACAGAGTTAAGTAAATGTTCAACAAACTTTTTAATAGCTATCTTGAAAATTACCTGGCTTTATATTAACTGATTCTCTGCTTAAGCCTGGTTTCTTAAAGAAGTAAGACTTGAATGACTGTTCTTGGTCTGTGCATTGTGCATATGTACATATATGTCATTTGGGAACCTTCTTTCCTATTATAACCAGATCTGACAGAGAGGCACAGAGTCTTCAAGTTATTGAAGGAATTAAGAATTTTATGGGAACAGGTGGCTGGATAATGAATAGAGTCCTGATCTTCCCTGTAAAGAAGAGCCTACAGGAAAATGTGCTCTCAGTTGGCCCCGAGGAATCCAGGAAGCCCAAATCTGGAAGATTCCCAGCTTTCTTGTTCCACTTCTCACAGAACTTGCTAATTTAAAGATCTTGACTACAGCATGAAATATTTTATCATTAAAAATGGTAGCTCTACTGTGTTCCTCCTTCATTCTTGCATGCATGGAGACTGGCAACTATGAAATGTCACTAGAAGAATGAATGTATCTATTTTCAGGCTATCTCAAAAAATTGGATGAACTTCTGAACAAGAGGTCATGGTGTATGAGCTAAGATAGATTTGTTCTTCATTACCACAGAAGAAGAGTTTTACAGGAGAAGTGTCTATTGTGAAAACTGTGTTTGATTGTAGGACTTAAATACTTGGTCTATTGCCTGCTTTTCACAAGTATTGCTATTATTGTTTAGACAACCAATAGAGTAGTTGTGGTTTCATGCATAAGAATGTGTGATTACTTTCATACTTTTTTTGTGCATGAGGCTGGACGAAGCTGCAGGAGATCCCTAATGGGCTTGATGAGACTAAAGTCATCTCAAAACACTTTGTTTTACTGTAAATTGATTATAAAGAAAACACTGGCAGTTGGACTGACTGTACTAGATCTTGTCTTGGAGTAAGAAGGCAAGTGGAAGCTAGATCCTTAAGAACTGACAGAATATTCTTCCTGTCCCTTTATTAAATACTCAGTCATTTGCATTTTCTCTTTTCTTCTAGGTGGAGTCTGAATAAGAACCGCCATGATAGGTTTTTAGCTGGATTGGGGCTACCAAGTGATAGTGATCTTGAACCAATTTAGAGGAGTGGCACCAAAAAGTAGTTGTTATGCAGAGTGTTGTACAGGTGAAACAACACTGCTTCCTCAGCTGCCTGAAAATTTTGCTTTAAGGCACTGAGCTTCTATCTGAGTATGGCAAGTTAGGCCTCAGATATCTGCATCCAATGCACAACTGAGCTTAAAATAATTAGTTATAGTCTGTCATACAATTTTTTAGATTAAACCAGGGGAAAAATCTGTAGAGCATAATGCTGTACAGCCAACCCTCATATTGCCCGATCTCTTCCTGTTGCACTGAAAGTACAGTAAATGGGGTCTTCTTAGAACACTCCAACACTGTGCTGATGTTGGGTTGTATTTCAGGAATTCCCTCAGTTACAGCAGTGCTGAGTCCAGAAAACCACAGTGGATCTCTGGAAAAGCCCTGCCCACAACCCAAAACTGTCTTGCGTCTTGGAGATGACAAAAACAAAAGGTTTCTTTTTGCAACTTCAGTTTTCTTCTTAAACTAGAAAGTACAGAAACACCTACATTGGTCAGTTACTGAAGTGAATAAAGAATCAGTCTCTTTTTTTGACGAGGAAAGAAAAGGATCAGAAAGAGATACTACGTATCAAAGTGAAAACTCTGTTCTGGAGATGTGGTGATGTTTCAAAAACCTCATTTTTTAGTTTTCCTTAGAATTTACTGGACTCCGTGTAAGAGAAAGTTTCCCCCAACTAAAACCCTGGTGGCTGGAGAGCTAGGGGAGGAAGGGCAGTGAAAGTGACTGCTCCCATTTTGCAGAGAGATGAAAATCAGCTGGTTGTTCCAGTAGGCCTTTAGGCCAGGATTTGATAAAACTTTGTTCTTTTGCTGTTCCCACCAAATCCTTTCTGGTGTCATACTTACATTCATAGCCCCTTCCCACTCCTGCATAATCTCTATGCATACTACCACTTCTTTTTATGAAAGTCTATTTGTGGCTTGAAAAGCCCATATCAGAAACAAAGCTATTTAAAATCTCCTGTGATTTTTTTATGTTTCATATTCTTTTACATTCGGAGTACAGTTGCTAAATGTCTGACAGTAGTTGCTGCTCTGATCTGAATTTCTTCCCCTCCTCATCGCTAAGCAGGGTGATGTTTTTAGGTTCAAATTGTGTAACAGGAAGCACATAAACCATCAGAGCTGAGAAAAATAGTAAACTATGGGAATGCAGTGTTACATGCAGCAAACAACCCAACTCTTCATAATAAAAAACTTTTTTTTTGTTGTTTTGTTTAGAGCTTGATGAGTCCATCAAAAAGCTACATGAGACCTATTTTCTGGGTGATGGAATGTAAGCCTGCCTAGTTTGCTTCCTATTAGGTTATTAACATTTACTGCATCTGTAACTGCTGGTCACTGAAGGAAGGGCTTAGCTTTCTACCAGAACCCTGGGACTAATTAAAAGATTGTCATGTATGTTTAATGAGCAAGTTGTTACTTTCACCGGTAAATTGCCTTAGACTCTCAGTCCTGTAAATCACAAATTACACATAACCGAATTGTAGTTAACAAACTGATTTGGGGTAGAAAGGCAGTCTGGGGAGCACAGCTTGCTGCAGATGTTAGAAATGATTGGTTGTTTTCTTCCTCCTTTCCCTACTAGGACTGGGTATTATATATGGCAACTAGTATTCATCTCTCAACAAGACACTCAGACCTTGTAGGGCCAGTTCTTTCTTCCAATAATACCTTTGCATCATAAAGAGACCCAGACAAAACATCCCCAGGGGAAAATCCTATGCTTATATGAACTTCCAGCCAGAATATAGCACCAATTGCTTGCCTAGCTGCTGGGTGGAGGAGAATGGCCTATTAGAAGGGAGTGCCCAACTCAAATGAAGAATGAATAAGACACTTGAGGATGTATCTAATGGATCACAATGTAGAAGACCCAAAAAGATGAAGTTTTTTCTCCTTTTCTGTGCCAGCCTTGGGCAGAGGAGTGGATCTGGTAAATTTTAGCTCTGTATAACTATCAGCCAATTTTGCTCTCTTACTGATTGTACATCCACAGAGTAAGCAGTCCCATCCTATCTTCTCTGAGAGCAAGTTACCTCATTTAAAGTGATGGGATGTATATTGAAGAAGTGGAGTGTGGATCCTTGTTACTAGTGTTATAAACATTAAAAAGGCTACGTTAGCCTGTTTCACAAAGTCAGTGAAGTCATTATGTTGTGTGAAACTCAAGAAAAGAGTGAATCTTGCTATCCCATTCAATTCCATACAAATACAGCAATACATTTAAGAACAGTGCAAAACCAGAGCAGAATGGTACTTAAGAGGGTAACATTAAAAGCAAATCACCTGGGAAAATCATTTTTTCCATTATGAAAATGGCTTGTCCTATATTCATGAAATGAGTTAGTCACATAACACACCTTTCACAACCTCAAAAGTCTTGGATTATGGGCTATACTTTCCCATGTATAACAGGAGCACCTCTGGATATTCTTCTCATGGGAAGACTGTCCGCTCCTCTTTGTACATGCACCACTATCACTCCACAGTTTCTGATTATGTTTTATTTGGATGTAATCATAAATCACTCACAAATCAGTCCAAGGCATAAAACTAACCAGACCAGTTCATATTTCTGAAGTGAGCTGTTCTATTTGCATTGCTCTCCAGATTAAAGCATTTCTTGCGATATGGAAAGATTCCGGGTATGTGCTGTTCAACGGGGAAAGGTGAGAGAATGACATTTTAGGACATGTGTGGGGAAGGGAGGAAAAGCAGCAAGGAAAGAAACGTCAATTTGATTTTGAATCACTCCATAGAAGTAAGTCAACTGAACAATAGCTACCCATTCATCCTTTGTTTTAGCATTCTGCTTTCTGGGACTGTTCATCCTTGAGAAAAGAAGGCTCAGGAGGAAGCTTAAATCATAGAATGGTTTGAGTTGGAAGAGACCTTTAAGATCATCTAGTTCTAACCCCCCTGCTATAGGCAGGGTCACCTCCCTCCAGACCAGGTTGCTCAAAGCCCCATCAAGCCTGGCCTTGAGTGCTTCCAGGAAGGGGGCATCCACAACCTCTCTGGGCAACTTATCAATGTATATAAATACCCGAAGGGAGGGTTTGAAAAAGATGGAGCCAGGCTGTTTTCAGTAGTGCCTAGTGCCAAGACGAGAGGTGGTGGTCACAAACCAGAACACAGGAGGTTCCCTCTGAACACCAGGCGGCACTTCTGTGCAGTGCGAGTGACGGAGCTCTGGCACACATTGTGCAGTATCCTCCTTGGAGATCTTTGAAAGCTCCTTGGACATAGGCCTGGGCACCCTTGCTGTGGATGTCTCTGCTAGAACAGGGGTTGGAGCAGATGGACCCAGAGGTCCCTGCCAACCTCAGCCATTCTTGGATTCTGCTTTGAACTCTGTCTGTCATGAGAATGTGAGGTACCTTCTCCCCTCAACCAGGAACAGAAAATTTTGAAATATAAATGATGCTCTAGCACCCAACAGCTCTGGAAGGGACCCCATTGAATGAATGTGTAGAATGTGCCCTAGGAAGGACAAAGTGTAGTGAGGTCAGGATCAGCAGCTGACAATAGGAAAAAAGCAGGAGTGCTGGGATTACATATTACTTCTGCTTCAGCCACTCAGAGTAATATTTTATTTTGTGTTTTAGGAAGACCTGTGACATAACTAATAACGGTACTTCAGGTATCACCTCATGACTGCTGCTTTGTGCTGATGGCATTGGAAGCACAGGAGGGATGTTGAGAACTACTGTGAAAGGACTTGTTATGTAAAACCAAAGCAGACAAATTTGGATGTCTGAATTTTACGATGTTTAATTCCAGTGCAGACTGCAGAGGTTGTAGTGGTTTCTGGTGTTATAAACATGTTTTTCAGACTGAAAAACCACATCAGTTTCCTGCAGAGGATGAAGGTAAGCATGCAAAAGAGGGTGCTTACACCCAAGAGCTTTACAGTGCCATTTGCTGGTGCTGCAAGCTGCAACACTGTAGGCTTGCAAAAGAATTGCAGGCTTCGGGGCTGCACTGGGATTACACTGGAGAAAAATAAATAAAATAGAAAAAAGGTTTGCATACCTTCTTGATCTTGTAAAACTAGCTTGTCTTCTTGAATGCAGGCTGTCTGATATGCTAAGAAATAGCTAATGTGGACTTGGTGTAGTGGTGGGCAATAGCACAAGTGGGCAGTTTCTTTTTCTTCCTTAAGTGCATTTAGCAAAAGGACAGAATAGAGGAGGTTGAAACTTTCATAAGCATGAAGTCTGTAACGCTAAGCAGAGGTCAAGCAAAGGTGCAGTGCTTTCAAACCATACCTGGCACTTTAGGGCAATCATGACAAACAAGATACAAAGGCACAATTGCAGCTTTAATGTAAAGTGGCAAGTTTCTCTCCATCATACTGAAAATATAATGTTTTGACAGGTTACAAGTTTTCATACCCTGCAGTAGACAGCACTATAATCAAATAATAATGCCTTCACTTTTTGATAGTGCAGTTGAAGAATGAAGAAGGAGATTATTTCACATCATGCTCTATTCTGCCTCCACTTAGAATAATACAAAGTGCTTGCAGCTTGAACACTCCAAGCTAAATTGCCTGGGTTTTGCTGACAGAGACCTCAGAGAAGCACTGCTGGGGTTAACATATTGCTCTGCCCAAGAATATATGAGTGTATTGCAGAAAGGCACTATGCAAATAATGTTCACAGAGTTTATAATTTCCTGTTGGAACAGCAAAGAAAATAAGATCATTGATTTAAACCAGAGAATACAAATGATTTCCTGCCCACAAAGCTGCCAAGTTCTTGGAGTTATTGATTTTTTTTTTCCTCCCTGCTGCTAACCAAACACTTCTGGTCCTGTCACAGGCATCATCAGCTTATTGACCAAGTAAACATAACCCACTAAGCTGAACATTTTAAGAATAATAGAAAATTATAGTGGTTATAGTAACAAAACATTTACATTCTGAAATAAGAATAAAAAAAATAAAAAGGAAAAGAAAAACAATTTCTGAAATTAATTAGCTTTTATGTAGGTTCAAGTTTCTGGAATTTAAGTTTGCATCCAAAAGAGAGAGAAAGGAGCAAATTGAAAGAAGACTGAAATAAACAAACCAACAAGCAACAACAAAAACAACCCCCCAAAAAACCACTTTCCTAAAGAAGCCAAAGAGGGGAGAGTATAGGGAAGTGAGTACTTGAAAATTTGAAACCCTGATTTAAAAAAAAATTGCTAAATAGAGGTAGAAATAGTAACAAAATGTAGCAGCAGCATGGTAAAGGCATATGTTTACTTACTTTTCTGTTTACTTGTTAGTAGCAGGAGGGCTGCGCTGCTGTCTGAATATTTTTTTTCAAGCCAGAGCTGAACACAGCTAATGCCTGGCCTTGAAACATGTCAGTTTGAAGATGACATGTACGGTATAAATAAATATGGAACAATACTTGCTGTCAAGTTGGTTTCAAGACAGAAGTTCACTAAAGGGGGTCTGACAATGTCAAAAAGCATTAGACCAAAGCCAGCAAATACTTTATATGCTACAGCTGAAGCCAAAAGATGAATTGATGCCCTGTATCTGATTTTAAGGCATCTGTCTGCTCTGGAGAGCATGTCTTTGTCGGAAGAAGCAAGGAAACAAGTTGCTTTTCTCTCCTTCCACCATCTGCCTAAGGTCAGAAGGCAAGGAGCAAGATGAGACAAAACAAATTGCTATGTGGTGTAAGTGCAGAGAGATGCCTTGCAGGCAAAATAATCTTGAACAGCAGGAGAGCATGCAGGGGAGCCATGCTCAGAGGAATTAAGGGGGCCTGGTGGGCACCCCAGGCCAGGGGCCAGGGATGATCAGGGAGATCTCTCAGGCTGGGACACCTAGAGCAGGCTGCATATTTCCTGGGGCTGTCATTGCAGACAAGGTTGCTGTCTTCCCCTCGCAAACGTCCTTCCATCCTTGATTGGAAAGCTATGTGAGAGCTATAAGTTAGAGAAGATCCAGTCAGAAAAGCCACCAGGAGGAAGTAAATATGCAGATTACAAAGTGATTAAAAAAAAGGGTATCGGCCTTCCATGGTGACTTGGGAGAAGGTGTGACCTGTTTCCTCCACCCCCTTACTCTCATGCTGTTGACTGAAGAATACTATTAAGGCAGGTAGTCACAGATTATTAATGACCTGTTAACAGCTTTTTAAATTTTATAATAAGTGCCAACCATGGCTGCTGTAATTATTCTGCTAGTCCTACAACACACCCTGTGCTAAGCTGCAAAACACATTATTTTCTGGAGCACGTTGTCATGCTTCATCACATGTGTGTATTGCACCTGGGGAATTTCATGCCTAAGTAACATTACATCTTAGGTTGTCAGAGCATTTTGCAGTCATTAAATGTCACTCTCTTCCAGCAAAGTAGGAACCAGGAAGTATGTAACCACTTATTTTTGCAAGTGTGAATTGAGACACCTGAAGTTTATGGTGTTTGTCACAGTGACACAGTGAGTCAGTCTTACGCAACCTGGGAGTGCTGTCTTCTGCTTTGCCTGCACTGGTATTGTATGAACTGGAAAAGGCACAGATAAATTCAAAGTCACACCACCTTGACGCTTCCTCTGTCTGGGCAGAGATCTCTGGGAGTAACATTTTATACCAGTGATGGCATCTCTTTATCGCTCCTCCTGATTTCCACAAAGGGAGAGCTGAGTACCATGCAGTGAGAACAGACAACAAGAACAAACGGAAGCAACTGTGTGTTGTGGTCAAAGACAAAGTCTTTCCTGTACAGCCTTGAATTTAGGAAGTCTGTGGGCATGGATTCCTGCCAGCTAGCTGATCCTATTTTCTAATGGATCACAGCACACCTATGAGTTTCATGTATGCTATATTTGTCAAATTTCATTACATTTATCCCTTGGTAATCTAGCATTTGATGAAAAAATGTTTAAAACCCTGCCAAAAAAAAAAAAAAAAAAGAAGTGTTTGAAGCTACTTATTGTATTATCACGGTTTTGTGATTTTTTTTTGTTGTCAGTATTCCACATCATAACATCATGTAAAGCACTAATAGTTAAAGAGTTAATGTCCTGAGGACTGCCTTTTTTGGGTGTTTTGGTCCTCCGAGGGGGAGGGGAGGAGCTGCACTTCCCAGGGGTCTTTGCATCTGGAGGGGGTGGTGAAGTGGCCTAGGAGACCAGGAGTCTCTTCCTTCCTACCCAGAAGACAAGAACAGGGTCCCCCTGCAGCTTACGGTGTAAGAATCTCAGCTTGTAACTCTCTCTATTTTGATTTGCTGGCCTCAATTTCTATATAATATTTAGTAAATTAACGTTCCTCCTCAGATTGTTTTGTTTTAGATCCGTCTATGAGTTCCCTACCTTTCCCCTTTTCCCTTTGTTTTCCCCAGGGCGTAGGCTCGTGGGACCCCTGCTGCATTAGCTGCTGGACCAGTCTGGGCCGGCCCTTAAATCGCTGACTTTTTTTTTCCCCTTCTTTCTCTCTTTTCTGGGCCTGTGGGCCTGCTGTCCCCCTGTCACGGACACAGATTCATAGATAACGCCTTGACATGTAGCAATAGGTTTATCAGGAAATAATTAATAATAATAATAATAAAGGAAATAAAAAAACGTTCGCAGTCCTCTTCAAAAAGTACCATTGAGGGTGCATCTTAAAGTGCCAGAGAACCCAGCAGTTGTAGGAAACAACTGTAGTAGTTGTACGAAACAGTGGTCCTGTAAAGGTACCAACTGTTGAGCATGCACAAGGCACTCAGTTTTGAAAAATCTCATCCATCAACAGTACGTAAATGTGTGGTTTGTGCTGTTGTCCAGCCCCCAATGTGACACCAGCCCCAGGTTGTAGCTCTGTAGGAACAGCTTGTCTCCATACCCCTAAAGGTAGTTTGGCTATAGGAAAAAAGTTCTGCCTGGAGTTTTGTCGAATCTGTTCAGCCTGGGGTATTTCAGTCTAAGAGAGAGGATGATGCAGGCACCAAATACTCAGCATGGCAAAGTGAACATTTCATGTTTTACTGCCACATTTCTGCAAAATTAAAAAGCCCTGCCTTCCCTAACAGGAGCTATAAAAGGACCTACAATTTAATGAATAAAATAAAGACATCATTTAAACAATTAAATAAAAGAGACATTTTTCCCTCAAACCTTTTCCCACATGATCAGAGGAAAATATGGATTGCAGTCAGCTGTTCTCTTAGGTTCCTCTTGCCTGGACTCATTGGAAGAAAAGCTGATTCACGCTCAACTGATTTGTGAGCATCCAGCATACCTTTCTCTTTCTCCATGTATGGATGGATCAATCAGAAACTATTCCTTTGATCACTTTAAAGGTCTGACCCTAGATGCAGTATGTACAAACTAAGTGCTAGGCTCCATCACTTTCTTTGTCCCTTTGCTCTGTGCGCAAGTTAACAAGCTGGGTCTATCTGAATTGACACCTTCAAGTATGATAGGAGTTTCTTTTTGTTCTTTTGTTTTTCTAATGGTTTCCATCATAACTTTTATTTTCTCCTTCTCAGAACAGAGTCTTTTTAGGACAGAATCCCTGTTGGTCTTTTGCTGTTTCTGTTGTTCAACACTTATTAAAATGTCCTGTGTATTTGAGGCTATTTTTTCCCAGATCTTAATTTGTGTTAACAGATTTTGCTGATACGGAACCAGTTCTACTATAAGGGTAAGGACCAACTTCTGGAAACAATCAAGTTGTCCAAGATGTTTGAAAGTAATTAGTTTTTTCTCAAATCTTTAGGCTTTAAACGTTGGTCTGATGTATTTCAAAGGGGCCTGACTTTCAGAAGAACAGTAGGGCTCTTCTCATAGAGTGTGAAGATGGGCGCTTGAAATAAACATACCACTTCTGAGTTCCCAGGGGGACATAGGGTAGCATTTTATTTATTTTTTGTTTTCAGTAGGAAATACAAGTAAAAGGAAACTGTTCATGATGTGCCAAAAATATGTATTGCTATAATACCATGTAATAAAAGGCATTGTATCAGCAATATGTCTGGCCTTAAGAATAAAGTAGTTGTTCAGATTCCTTATTCACTCTATTGACTGCTTTCACTTTCCTTGTTAATTTTTAAAGGCTTTGCAAATCAGGCTTCATGCTGGTCACAGCAGAGCTGTTCACATCGTTTACCCCCTCCTTTCAGGAAGCAGGCATATTTCACTGGAGCAAACATCGTATGATTAACACCATGTTCCTGACTGAAACATTTTTTTTCCTGTGACAGCCTCCCTTGGCATCCAATTCCTTTAGGTCACTGTCTACTGCATGCACATTTACTGCATGCATGTGGATCATACTATTGAAGTTAGTAAGACTACAACCATTAGTCTTGTCAGGATCAGAGTTAGGGACTGCAGATATCCAAGCAGTGACTAACTTCTAATGTAGAGTAATGTAGAGTACTTCTAGGGACTTTTGTGACAATTTTATTTTCTGTTCACAAGGTGAAGTGTGACCGTTTTGCCAAGGAAGTTATTGCAAGCTCCTTGTATTTGAATGCTTTTTCCTATCTCAGGGCTTAATAAACTTAGTTACAGCTAGATAGGCTTTGGGAACTTGTCAGTGTCTTTGTCGTAATTAATGTATTGGATGCAGAAAAATGGCTGTAGACTGGCATGAAAGTTAAGTAGTTGCCGCTGCATACAAGATATTGCAAGCTCTTTGATCTTGCCGTGTGTAATGCTACTCTCCACTGATCATCTTGCAGGTTCGGTGAACCTATTCTAGGAAATTAGGTACAGAAAATATACATCACAATATGAAAAGCTCTCTGGCTTGAAAGTCCACTTCTGCTAAGCTTGTGCTAAGCATGTTGTTATTCCTGATACAATCAAAAGGATATATTTGCTGTTTCTTCGTGAGATTATTTTGTTTTAATGTGGCCATTTGGAAGCCAGGCTGTGACGCAGGCTGTGGGGATGTGCTGGTGCAGAGTGGAGCAATTCTTTTGAACCTTGGATTGCAGCTCTGGTGACCTCACTCCTTGTGGCAGGGAAGCCAAGAAGCTGTTCTGTAGTTTTCCCAGGTAAACCACTCACTGTTAAAAGCCGATTTTCTTTTCCTGAATTTTGGATGCAGGTTTTTCATTTACCCTACTTATGAGTTCTTACTCTTAAATCCATGACAATTCACCTTGAAAATACAAAAGGGGAACATTCACACCTTCCTCTCCCCCGTGATATCCAATTACAGAAACATACAATTAGGGATATTAATGACAGATTATTAGGCATTAACCTATAATGTCGTGCTCTAATAACAAAAAAAAAAAAGGGTCACACTGTAGGATAATTATCTTGCTTTTCCAATAACATGCCCTAGTCATACATCTGTGATATCTTTTGACTTTCAGTACAAAGCGTAAGCAGCTGCAGTTGTTAGTGAGGGTGGTCTAGCATGGGTTGTTGAACTCACTAGCACTTAAGCCTACCCTCTGAAAACTCATAAGATACTAGGCTGTAGGATCATTGCAACTAGGCAGAAAAACAAAAAGGATATAGGCATCTGCCTTCACTATACACATATAGGAAGACAGAAACATTTCACAGAGGGATAAACTGAAGGATGGCAAGAGAAGGCTCCCTGAACAATGGGAACAGTGGTTCTGCTGTTTCTGCCTGCACAGCACTGGAGTGGTGCAATAGTCTGCAGAGGAAAAGAACAGTTGGAGGATTGAAGGGGGGTAGACAAGGGGAAAGGAAATGTAGTACAGGTGACCATGTAGCTTAAGAGCACATGGGGAAGTAGTCAGTGACAGAAAATGTACAAAGTTATATAAAGATACAAAAATGTGAAAGTGAGAGCAATGAAGAGAAAAAAAGGAAATGAAAATAAAGTATCTATAGACACCACCTTAGACTTTGTAATAACTGAACAGAGACACCTGCATTGTAGCATGTGGCCCTAGGAGATATGTTACAACTAAAAAATTTAGGTGTTCTTAGTTTCTTTAATTGCTCTGTTGACTACTTTTACTTTCCTTGTTAATTTGATAGCAGCAAAGGCAGAAGTGAACTTGCCACAGTTTTCTGGCTTGCCACTAATCTTTCTTATACATGCAGTTGTCCTTTCAAAGCATTCTAACCAGGCTAAGTTACACCTTTCAAGGAGCCATCCACAAGAAGACCCCTCAAGGCAACATTTCAAAGCTGGCTGAATAAATGATTTACCTCTTAAATATCAACATATACCTTTTCAGTGCAGCTGGAGAAAAACAGCAGAGAAAAAAAAAAACTTGCTGCTACTTTCAGTTTGACTCTGAATTAAGCAGACTTCTTTTCTACAAGTTCCAGTGCTTTTGATGAAGGCAGATACTACATGCAAAGTTCTCAGTATTTCTGAACATGCCGATAGGAGGCACAACTTGTGCTGTCATTTTTCAGATATGTGATAAACAGTAGGTTGAGACTATTTCCTTGAAAAAGGAGAAAATAACATGCTGAAATGACAATCTTGTTAAAATACTTCTATTATACTGTCCTGTCTTTGGCGATGTTACCAATGATGAAGATATTTGCTAGACAGTGCCAAGAAGCTATCTCTAAAATTATGTCCTCGTGGTTATTAATACAGAAATTGATTCAGATGCCTTATGCGATCAGTGGATGGGTTGTATCTATCCACCTGAGCAAGCCAAATAGCAAGAATGTGCAATACAAGCGCATGCTTGTGTGTGGTTTATCAGACATTACCCTCATCTATTATGACTGCCATGACTACGTGGGTGGTTTTCACAAAAGCTGAAGTTGGAGCCAATTCAAATCCCACCAGCCTGAGTTGCAGAAGGACTTTTGGGACATCCCAAGGCAACAGATGCTTGAATTTAGATGCTGAGGTCCAAGTTTAAATTGCATGATAAGTATTATTTCAATTTAATTGTAGTCTTTTGCCACACATATTTAATGTGTCAAGCTGATAACTCAGGACTGCAGTGGTTTATAGTGGTTTAAAGGCTCCCAGATGCCTGTGTTAGTGGCTATCAGTGTATTGTCTTAGCCAGGTAAGTAATCAGTGGGCAAAATAGAGGTAACCAGTAGTGATCATATTAAGTTTGCATAGATCAAGTAGCTTATCTCTGAATTCACAGCAATATTATTGTTTACTGTTCGGACTGTGATAGCAACTGGAAGCTGGACATGCTGGTGGAGCTTGGTGGTGCCAGGAGGAGGAGGAGGTGCCTTCCCCAGAGAACCTGCAGCCCCAGCTTTCTTACTCCAGCCAGAGACAAATAAGAAGAATGGCTATAGCTTTGTGAAAAAGCCTTTAGCTTCACTGCTCCCCTGCCTTTGGTGGAGGTGCCTGAGATCAACCTCTAACATCCGTGGAAAAAAGAATGATCTACATGAACTGCAGAGACCAGAACAGAAGATATGAATTTGCTGAAAATAGGGAGAATCTCTTAAGTTCAGCCTATATTTAGAAGATCCTCTATGGAGAAAACAAGTCTAATTAAAAACAGACCTTATTCTTGCAGTAACCCACCATTTCACATGTGACCCTGGGAGTCTTCCACCTCTCTGAGTCCTGCTTACCTTCAGTGTCAGGCCTGAAGACTGCCTTCTCCACCGGATCTTACTATTTTCAAGGCATGAGATGAACATTGCCCTTATTAGGAAGTCCTACTCTTTAATACTTATTTTTAGAAAACAGTACTTTTAATGATTTAATATCTCTTTTGGTAACTGTAGGCTTGGTGTTTTTGTGTACACTAATCTCCACTTAATCTCCCTTACTGCTGTGAATAGCAAGAGGGAAGGTATCTTTACGCAGAACTAACTTGGAAATTGTGCTTTTTTTTAATTAGCTGTTGAGAAGAAATCTGCTTTTCCACAAGTTGACTTACATACTTTTTAGTGGTATAACAGGTTCTGAGGAGAGATCTCTGTCACAGATAGCAATTGGAGCTTCCCTCATTATGAGGCAATTGCATATTGTATTCATTTATAAGATTCTCTAACTGCATTGTACAATTACTCCCATTGTGCTGAATGAAGTCTAGTTTTTCTCCTTCCCTTTAATACCCTAAATGCTTTGCAAGCTCTATGTAATTTTTAGAAAATCTGAGAACAAGAGCCATGGATCTTAGCACATCTCAGCTTCCCTTTTCTTATGTGCCACCTCTGTGGCATTTCAGCAAAGCAGCATACAGGAGCAACAAACAGTTGGTCAGAGATCTTAATGATGAATCCTTGCAGGCAACAATTCCATACCATGTTCTGATCTTCCACAAGCTGACTTCATTAGTATCTCCTGTGTCATCACTCCAAAGTCATCAGCAGCACCTCAGCTGCATGCTGAGGATTGTTCAAGGATGTGAACACAACATCTGGGCATCCATCCCACAAGGGACCAAGATGGCAAGGAAGGAGAATGGCCGCCCCTGTGAGGGATCCTCTGAGCTCCAGCGACATCTTTGTCCTTGCTTTTGGAAGCTAACCGACAACTGTGGGATTAAAAAGAATGTTTACAAGATCTCTGAAGACTTGTTGAAGTGTGTAGCACTTAACCTCTTCATGCAACATGCTGTCATAGGACTAGGCCAGAGAACAGCTGAGAAACAAGTAGGAGGAGACTAGAGATGTCATCAAGGCCTAGCCTGAAAGGGGAGAGGTCTGACCAGCTGGCTACCCTGTGTGACATCAGGCAGACAATGGGGATACTCTCCGTGCAGGGGCAGTGAGGAGCTTAGCAGAGCTGGAGCAGGCTGGGTGACTAACGCCAGCAGAGTGCTGGGTGTCTCAGGCATGCCTCAGCTCTCTGCAGATTTGCTTTGCCAGGGCTTATGATGGGCCACATGTCTGAGGGAAAAGCAGCACAGAATAGCAGCACTTGCTGTTCTCCACATTTCTCAGCTGCCAAATCACATTCCTGGATGGCACCATCCTGACATGCCATCATCAGGGTGCCCACAGCTGTTGGCCCTCTACTCTGCCCCATTCACAATGCCAGTTTGTGCTTGTGCAGGCCATGGCCTGCTGGACCAAGATGCCCTGTGAGCAGAGAGAGCAATGAGAACAGGCACGAGCACATGGTTGATTGGGAAGAAGTTCCTCTTATTTTCCGTCTTGCTTGTCTTGATGCAGTCAGACCATGAGACCAACCGAACTTCAAACCTGCTGGCAGCAAATTGCAGACCATTTCATTTTAGCCCTTCGTTAGCCAGGTTCCTTCAGTCTCAGTCAAAACCTCCTTGCTGGTACAAAAGCTCCATGTCTTTCTACTTCTACTCATGCAAATAGTCAGCAGCCCCCTAGGCACAGACATTTGTGTTCAATTACCTTGAATCTCATCACAAAAAGCAAATTTTGCCTGGCAGTTTCAGACTGCAACTTTGAAAGGGGCAAAACAAATGCCTTAGGTCACAGTCTGTTACATCTGATCAGCTCTCAAAATTTACAGCCTTTTTTCCTGGTATGTGGTGTTGGTGTCAGCCATGTTCCTCACTTTATTCTGCATCCAGCAGAACAATCAGTGTACCAGGCTCTGAGAACAACAGCTGGTTAGCACACCAGGCTGGGCATGTCCTGCTCCTTGCAGGACACGTCTTAAAAGAAACAGATATTAAACAGATTGTCCATTTTGAGGAAAAAAATAATGTAAATTGTGATTTAAGGAAAGCTGAAAACACAAGCCAGCAAGAAAAAAGCTCTTGATGTCCTTTCCTTATGAGCTGTCACCATTTCTCTATCAAAACACAGTTACTTCCTCTGCTGCAACTTTTCACACTGCTCAAGTTCCTCATGGGAAGTGAAGAAAGCCCAGTTGAGAAGCAGATTGGGAGGGAGAGAGATGAATGATTGTGCAAATGGCACAACTTGGGGATTTGGGGCATAAGATTTCCATTACATTAATATGGCTTTTTTGGGGGGGGTTGCTACTAGTACTAGCTATCAACAGATGTTCAGTAAAAAAAGGTGTAAACCTGAATATTAAGACCTCTTAAAACCAAATTAACTAGTTAACAAACTAAGCCTTTGAATGAGTAATAACGTGCATTAAAACTGAATGCTAGAAACAACAAAAGTTATATCTAGGTTATATTCATAGTTTTCCTTGGGCGAGATACGCATGTGGGCATCTCAGCAGAGAGGTGAGTTGAGGAAGTTTACCAGTACCACAGTGACCCTGAAGTTCGCCTCTCCACCCTCTCTAAACTGTGGTTGTCAGCTGTGCAATACCTGACTAATGCATACTTGAGGGATGCAAGAGGTGATTTTCACAACAGGATTCAAATGGCGTTGCCTAGGTCATATTTCTGTAACTGGGTTTGTCCTTTGGGTTTACTAAACAGCTCTCACTAAGTATAACGCTTGTGTTACGCCATCCTGGCACAAGGATTTAGGTCTCATATTTGCGTTTAGAAATCCCATACAACTTCCCTACGCATTCGGATGTCTGTGTTCCTACATCAAAAGGATGTAGCTGCCCTTTATTAATTCTTCAATGCTTTTAAATGCTGTGAGGGCTATTCCTCCCTTTCCCGCAGCTGAGAAGCAAGAGCATAAGCTGGTACTCAGATGCTTGGTCAGGTCCTGACCTGCCACAGCCAGGCCTGAAGTAATGTGATGCTTTGCCACTGACAACTCCTCTAGTTTCTTACCAACCTGCTGTGGGCAATAGCATTAGATCAGGCTCCTTGGGCTGCACAGTCTCACTCTTACACAGAGAAAGGGAAGAATTGATTGCCTTTCTTGGAGGTATTCCCTCTGCTGTGTCATTCAATTCATATGCCACGACCGAGTCTCGTGAAAAGGGCAAACTGGAAGACGGTGTGAAGGGCGATGCAGGAAGGAAGAAAAATAGGCTTGCATGAAACTTCCTGTTTACCTCATGGCTTAGGGTAAAAAATAAGAAAAGAAAGAAAAACCAGAATGCACACGCACTGGCTACACTACCTTTGCTGGCATAGATTGGCTCTGCAGCTCAAGATTTCAGGCCAAACTTGCTCCTGCTGCAAGTGTGTTTACTTTACAGGAGTTTACTCGAGAGAGATCTGGCCTGTGGAGTCTGAATGCGTTAGTTAGAATGTGTTACTGTGCTAGTGAGCATACATGGGAAGCGCCAGAACATTGTGCTGGGCCCTGGCTCCCTGCCACACCCGGGAGGTCATTTTCTTCTCAGCAATTAGTAAAGTGGTGGCATCACTAAAAGAAGTGAATAAACACATTCAGCCCAGTTTGGTCCCCAGTTTGCTCTGTTCTCACCATGATGCCTTCTGGGTGCACTGTGGGGCCCCAGTGAGACTGAGCTTGGCCACTGTGTGCTGTGCTTTCATTCAGGCCTGCTTGGCTGGGCAGTTGGAAAAGGCTTTTAGAAAAGAGGAGGTGGGATATAACCCTTTAGTTTTCTTCTTTCACAACAAATGTCTGTCCTTTTTCTTTTCAGGGAGGAAAGATGCCAGCTTCTCTAACAATAGTGGTGCAAATGGCCATTTTTATGGGGCTGTTCAGCGGTGGGGGATGTGTGGTTATGTATGATCTTATGCAAAGTAAGTCTCAGTGCTGTTAGCAACCTTATTTCTCCTCTGCCCTTTTCATTTGCTTTTGTGTAGTGGGAAAAATAGAAGCATGTAAGATCTGAAAAGCATATGAAGTTAAGGGAAGTGTGGCGGAAGCTTCTGGGTTCAACCTCTACTTCATGTAATGCCAGGGTTGATTCTAAAGCACTGCTGTACCCATTTGCAAAGGTGGGAATTATGCATACAGCAGACTGCTGTGGTCACTAGGGAAGACTGGTTTCTGGGAGATTTCTTGGGAATTAGGATGAAATAAAAGGTTAGTCGGTAATGTTTCTTTTATTACTGGGATTTTACATCTGGGAAGGAAAAAGAACTACTTTAAGGAGGATCTGCGAGAATGTATTCAAGACTAGCAGTTTTATCAGTAGATCTCTTTGTGGTGCTATCCCATAAACACCACAAGCCTGTGAGGTGCTAAAGGTTTCCTTAATTTCTTCTGAAAACTATGAAGGCAGTTAAAAGTGACCAGCACTGAGGAGAACAGGACAAGAAGAGAAAAGCTAGGCAGGTAACCATCACTGCTCACAGACCTAATTGCCACATGTCTTTGGTTGAGAATTCAAATGATTAGTCCAAGTGTATGTTGGTTTGTTGTTGTTGTTTTGTTTTGTTTTTAAATTGTTTATTTAGCATCAGAACAGAAGGAGGATTTGCCTGTCTGAGGAGGTCCTAGGGGCTTCTGGATCCTCTCCCTCTCCCTTGCTGCTTCTACCAAGTGATAGTGCTTTTCAGCTACTTTCTTATCATACGATGCTGCCAGAAAAGTGTAGCCAAGCCTGTTCCTCAAGCCCTCAGATAAGCTGTGAAATCTCCCCTTCATTTTACACATTATTAATAACAAATCAGACAAGGCTGGAAAGCAGGCTTTAATTTTAGGCAGCTCATGCCCTTGAGCTCAGGAGTATATGACAGACGTTCGATCCTCTTATGCTTTAAAATATTGAAGTCGGCTTTAAAACAAGGACATTAGTATTTTTAAAAAATTTCAGCTTCAGCACTGCTATCCAGAAAGCTCAGGAAAAGTTTCTCCCTCTACTGAAAGTAACACAGCTCATTCCCTGCATCAGTGAGCCCATGTCACCGAATGGCTCAATGCGGTCTGCATCTTGATCTGCTGCAATACCAATAGCCCCTAAACATGTGTCTGGTTATTCAGTAGCAAGCCAACTGGGCTGCTTAAATGAGACTTTTTGTACTGAGGGGTATGTCAATGTGTAGCTGGCACACTGGGAAACTCCCTCCCTTTGCCCACGCTCAGGGCTGTTCCAGTTTCTTCTGCCCAGTGTATAGAACTGGCCTGTACTGGGATCTGTGAGGAGCAAGCAGTTTCCTTAATGGAGGGAGCAGGGGGGAGAGGAGCGCTTGCCTCCCATTCCTTCAGGCTGAAATGGTTTGCATGCACGTGATCTCTTTGAAAGCTTGTACATTCAGGTGATTGTATTTCTACTGTCTGTCTTCACGCCCACTCCCTCCCTTATGGGAGCAGTTTCCCCAGACAACCCCAGCATGCTTTCAGCTTTCCTACAGAAAACACGCAGACAAACAGATTAGCTGGGCATTTCACATTCACTGCTCAAAGTGAGACGCTGCTGGGCATCATGACGCCTGAGCAGGGGCATCATGAAACTCAAACTTTTATTCCCACTGAACTGGAGGATGAACACAACATACTTTTAACAGGGTTTGAGTGGCTGCTTGCCATGGTCCACCGGTGCTAAAGGGCCAGCATGTTGAGGTCCCTTTTGCTGGAGCTCCCTAGGATAGCCTATGGGGACAAGAGGACCATGCAGACTGCAGCCTAGCAGAGCTGTTTCTATGCCACCTGGATACTGTCTGCTTGCAGGAGATGCCTCTAATTAAGGAGAGTGGGCAACACCACTCAGTCTCATGCTCAGATAGTGATATAGATGGGGAAAGACCAGGAAACAAATTGTACACCTTATTTTAAACTCTTTGGAAGGCGAGAGCAAAGTTGTCAGAGTAGGATTTTACTGTGTGCGCACTCTGAGGTTGACACTGCTCTTCTTGATGTCAGCAGAATGAAGTTAGGCTGGTGTGAAACACATCTAGAAATCTCATCTGGCAAGCCTTAAGACTGTCTGTAGCCAAATCACTTCCTCCATAAGGAAGGCTGGCATGTTTCCAGCCTCACAGTTCTGCTTTATGGAGTGGTCATCAAAGAACAGCACTTCCTAGCTATACTTGGTGGCCAGACATTGACAAATAGCAGTTTACCACAATTGTCCTCCATATGCCAGCACTGCCGTATCCAGTCTATTGTGCTATTGTTGTTGTTTGACCATTAATGGCATCTCTTTGTGCCTCAGTTTTAATATATCCTTCGGTAGAGCTGCAGTTTCTTGGCTGCCTCTAGAAAAGCTGTGTCAGAGCCACAGCAGGAGTTACGTAGCTGCAGCAGCTGTTGCTGCCCCACATCAATGTATGTGAAATAGATATTCCCTATTTCTGAAGTATTTTCTGTACTCCTTTAAAAAAACTGAATTACATTCAGAATGCCTTCAAAAACTCATCCTTATGCCTTTTTTTCCTTCTTTTTACCCTCTTTTACAAAATACACAAACATGACAAACAGGGACACTTGATCATAAGCTGTACATCAGTGTGGAACAGGCTGTATTCAGAGCTCTATTCATTTAAATGTACTGAGTAATGTTACAGTCAGCATTGCTTCTCTGAAGTAAGGATTCATTTCTTCCTTTAGCCAGGTTTCTCCTAATAAATAGTTCTGAACTATTTTTCAGGTTGGATGTGGGAGTCCGGAGGAAGTATGTTTTTCATAGAATCATAGAATGGCCTGGGTTGAAAAGGACCTCAAAGATCATCGAGTTTCAACCACCCTGCCATGGGCAGGATTGCCAACCACTAGACCAGGCTGCCCAGAGCCACATCCAGCCTGGCCCTGAGTGCCTCCAGGGACAGGGTATCCATAACCTCTCTGGGCAACCCGTTCCAGTGCATCACCACCCTCTGAGTGAAAAACTTCCTCCTAGTATCTAACCTAAACCTCCCCTGTCTTAGTTTAAAACCATTCCCCTTTGTCCTATCACTATCAACTCACGTAAACAGTCATTCCCCCTCCTGTTTTTATGCTCCCTTCAAGTATGGGAAGGCCACAGTGAGGTCTCCCCAGAGCCTTCTCTTCACCAAGCTAAACAAGCCCAGTTCCCTCAACCTTTCTTCATAGGAGAGGTGCTCCAGCCCTCTGATCATCTTGGTGGCCTCCTCTGGAGCTGAAAGAGCTCCACGTCTTTCTTGTGCTGGGGATGCCAGGCCTGGATGCAGTACTCCAGATGGGGCCTCACAAGAGCCAAGTAGAGGGGGACAATCACCTCTCTCTCCCTGCTGGCCACCCCTTTTTAATGCAGCCCAGAACATAGTTGGCCTTCCAGGCTGCAAGCGCACACTGCTGGCTTGTGTTCAGCTTCTCGTCTACCAGAACCCCCCAGTCCTTCTCCACAGGGGTGCTCTCAAGGAGTTCTTCCCCCAGTCTGTATAAATACCTGGGTTTGCTCTGGCCCAAGTGCAGCATCTTGCATTTGGCCTTGTTGAACCTCATTAGGTTCACATGGGCCCACATCTCCAGCCTGTCCAGGTCCCTCTGGATGGCTTCTTTTCTCTCCAGTGTATCAACTGCACTGCTCAGCTTGGTATTGTCTGCAAACTCACTGAGGGTGCACTCAATTCCATCGTCTGTCTCATTGAGAAAGATGTTGAGGAGCACCAGTCCCAGGACTGAGCCTTGGGGGACACCACTCGTGACCGGCCTCCACCCTGACATAGAACCATTGATCAC
Organism: Numida meleagris; assembly: GCF_002078875.1. NCBI lineage: Eukaryota > Metazoa > Chordata > Aves > Galliformes > Numididae > Numida > Numida meleagris. The sequence goes on along the minus strand of NC_034410.1, from coordinate 51,757,018 downwards.
AACCCTTTGGCTGTGACAAGCCAACCAGTTCTTAATCCATCAATTAATTAATTAATTTGTTTGTTTATTTAAAGTGGACAACCTCCTCACAAACCCATTTCTCCCATGTAGAAAGTTTTGCCAGAACACAGTATTATCAGCAGGCTTTGCAGCATCTGAACAACAGTCCTTCTGCCCTGGAAGCCCTGGGTTCACAACATCCACCTGACAGATAGGAGCAATCATGTGTACACTGAAAGAGCACCGGTAATGCTGGAGAGACTGTGCCACAGAGTGGCTTCCCCAGTAGTCTGCACAGGTGAAAAGAGACTTGCTTTTCAGCAAGTCACAAGTGACCTGAGAGCAGGAGTCCCACTGCAAGGCAGTAGGGTGGGATGCCAGTTGATTTGGAGAAGGAATGGATTTCCAGGCTTAAATCTGTAGCTCTGATGAGAAGAACTAGAAACAGCAAGAAAGGTGTCTTCATTTTGTAACATGGGCACACTGCAGAATGCTAAGGGACCTTCCAAGTCAGTGAATCCTTCTCTTACTGCAATCATTTTCAGAAATGCATCAAGATCTAGCTTTCAAATAGCAGTTGCCTCCCTTCCCCCAAGGTGTGTTCCACGTTAGTTTTCAAAGCTTTGTTCAGAAGAGTTTTATAGCCACTCACAAACTGCACAGTGGAGCTTACAGCACAAATGGCATGACTTTTAAAGCACCTGTAAGCCTTCACAATAGAGGATAACTGCCTGACACAGGGCTGAGTACTCACATTACATAGTCACTGGAGAATGCTGTGCTGGGTGATGGAGTATTGCACAAGGCTGATCTGCATCATCCCAGGGCTGGGCTGAGGCAAACCTCACAAATACAAGTCAACTTCCTCTCTGGGTTGCTATCTGAAAAGAACTTCGCATCAGTGTTTTCACCCAGAAACTTAAGTCCATTAGAATAGGACTGGCTGTTCTTCCCTGGTTTCCCTGGAGACCCGGGACATCCCTAGAGACCTTTTCAGACAGTTCACTGAGGGATTGTGTCCGTTTTGAATCATTTTGTTTGTTACAATTTTTCTGACTGTTTTTGACCAAAGGCAGTAGGGAATGCACTACATACTGCAGGTGAAGGAGGAGGTTGACGGGGCAAGAAAATCAACCTTTATAATCAACTCACATAACATAACTCACTCTTCACATCTCACTCCAGCCTGACTTTACCTACATGATACCCTCAGAAAAAAACATTTCCCAGGTTTTAGAGATTTTGCCAGGCACCTTATCTAAGGCCAAATACACAGGGCAAGCACACAACCTCCTACGTTGACTGAGAAGAAGAAAAGAACTTTTCCCACTAATATTTTTCTGTGTCACCTTTAAAGAATGCTAGTCACTTGAGTGACTCAGGGTAAAATCAAAACCCGGCCTTCTGGAGACTTCGCCCAAGACATAAACCACCAGCTTTCTTTCCCAGTTTTTCATGCTTTCAATCTTGGTGAACGTTCATGTTTTCATGAAATAAACTAGTTAAGCATCTTTGATGATTATATCACAGATCAATTTACTGACTACACAGCATTCCTGTCTCCTACGTACTGGTTCTGTTTCAGAACTCCTGGCATTTTCCATTTGTGAGCACAAGTATTATACATGAAACATTTATATTATTCAGATATCAGACTGAGTACAGTTAGTTAAGATCTTCAGCACCAAGAACAGCTTTGTTTACTAACTAACCTGAATAGCAGAATTTGTGGCACTGATAAAATAATTGAATGTCTTATTACCTTGATGCATCTTAATGGACTGAGTGATCTGTAGATAGACAACCTACAGGCTTGTTATGGTTATGGGAAGTTCTAACACAATACAGGTCACCTCTGGATCACCATGCATTCTGGTGAGGAAAGGTGTTTGCTCATAAATATTTCAGTGAGTGAGTGGTTTTCCCTGGGGGTTGCAGCTGTAACACTGTACATTCTTTCAGCAGAGATCAATGTATGCCAGAACAGGCATGCTTGTATAACCACGTACACATTAGCCATTAGAAAAGCTTAATGAAATGCTTGAAATACATTAAAAAAAAAAGAGCGTTTAAGCTAAAAGAGAGGTAGTTTTGTTGTGTCTTTGTCTGCAGAAGGAATAAATGTCCATTTCAGTAACATGCTTCATTGAATCTCTAACATACTTTTACATCTGTAGATAAAGTTACCAGTATCTGGAACAAAGTCAGTGGGGTGCATTTTAGTTAACTCAGAAATGGATCACTTCCATCAATGGTGCGTACTGGGGGAAGTACTGGGAGATATATATAGATGTGGGGATAGAAGTGGTAGGAGACAACAGTGGAGCAGGATGCGTGGTTTAGTCATCTGTGTTGCTGAGATCATCACACAAAGGAAGAGGAAATCCATATCTGAAGATCTTGTGAAAGGTTATTGTCATCATTATGACAAAAATGTAGATTAGTTGAGAAACATGTTGAATACGTCTCTATGAATAAATATTTAAGAACAATGTGAGCCATTCATTTGTGTGAAATGTCTTCTGCAAACTGTAACTTCGCATACACGTAGACGCTGTGAGCACATATAGGACATTGTTCCCCCCACTCCTCCTCCAAAGGAGATGCTGAGGTGGTTGTACAGCAAGCCCAACTTCAGTCTGGTATTATGTGTTGAGGTAAGGGAGTTATCTTCCATGTTAATCAGAGTGAGTCAAGGTAAGCTAAATATCATGATAGATAACAGTTATCTTACAGAAGTTGGTAGGATGCTCTGACTTTACATCATGTAGTATTGACTTTACATTCTTGTAGTACTGAAGCCTGAAAATCTCAATTTTCAAGGTGAAATTGATTTTTGGAACTAAGCATTACAGCATAATTCAATCTCCATCTTCCACTGCAAAAGAGGAAATTATATTTGATGAAAATCTCCTCACATGTTCTTGAGGAGAACTTCTGTTAGCTGTATTTAGAAGCCCGGAGCTGCAGCATTTTTGCTCAGTTTCTACCAGCCATATGATATTGTTTTCTTTTCATAATTAGATAAGTGCAACTTGGTGGATTTGTGTTTAGAATGGTGGTAGGAATCAAAGTTCAAAGGTATGGGAGGAAGACACAGAACTGGGACTTCAGAAATCCAGGGCCAGACCTGGCCTCCTTCCTAGTGACCAGAAGTGCCCTTGAGGTCCACAGGCATCATTTAGGCACATCTCTACTTCCCTGGGGATCTGGACCCTGGCATTCTCACTCCTCACCATACTTTCCTCACAGATGGACGGAAATAACAGCTCCTCCCTATTTCACAGAGTGAGTGTGAGGATAACTAAAGACTGCAAGATATTAAAATACGGTAGTAAGTGAAGTGTATCAGAGTTTTATTTTAAAAAGAACTCTCCACACATTTCTATCTGCAACCTGGAAAGAGAATGCATCTTTTGCAGAACGATTTGTGGTAGATGAATCTATCAAACTCAACTTAGTATGGAGCGCACACATAGATAGGCTTGGAGCTTGACAGCACTTAGTGTCTTTGCACATGGCTGAGGAGCTAAAATCATTTGTTCTTGTACAATCCTGAAACCTCTGGGAGGAATAACAAATGTGTAAATGGGCCATCCTGGCATGGTCCCACACAATACGCACACGTAAGGCCCAAGAGGCAACAAGACACAGTTAAATGACACGGGGAGAGGAGCTCCAAAGCAGGGCAGTCTGTCAATCAGGTTTTTTAATTCAATTCTTTTTTAAAAGAGGCCAGCTGAAAAAAGGGAAAATGTGGAGTGCGTGAGCCAGTTTGAAGCTGAAAAGGGAGTGTTTGCTCACAGACAGGGATGGGAGGCTGCAGAGCTTCCTGCTTGGAGGTGAGGGAGGCCCAGGGGCTGTGAGGAGAGGTGGGTGGCTTGCTGTTCCTGCCAAGGGACACCTGCAGTTCCTGCCCCAAAGTGAGAAGAGAGTCAAGGCTCCAGACCATGCCAAGGGAGCAGCACTTCTGTGCACTGTGCCTGCTGACTGTCAGCAGCGAGGTGATTACATGCTGTGGGTCAGATTGAGCCGGAGGGCTGGCATGGGACGAGCTCTACTGTAGATTCATTGCACAGAGGTGCAGCAGTCTCATTACCTAATTGTATGTACTTGGCATTGACTCCAGTAAAAGCAGAGCTGGGTGCCTGCCAGGAGCTTTAAAACTCCTATCTTGGTGTGCTGAAATAATAGCACTTCCGAGCTGGAAAGTCCACGTGAGCAGGCTCTCAGAAGCAGGTTTGTAGCGTAGCTTTGGGGAAGCAAAAGACTCTCATCCTGCAACCAACAAATGCAGTTTCTCTTTTCCTTTGAGTAGCCACTCTTGTACCCTGTCAGTTTTTCAGTAATCACACAGAGCGATCAGACAGTGTTCAAACTCACCCAAGCTAGGATAATTCCTTAGCAACGCAGCCTGGCTCCAAGGCAGGAGAAGAGCGAAGCATGGAATGCACCAACGGGATGAGGGGGAAGAAAGGCACAAGGCATGGAGTTGTCAGTGAGAGGGGAACAACCTAGCTGAAAATAGCTGCTGGGCTTTTATTCAGGTTGCAACAAATAGGAGCATATATCCCAGATCTGCAGTGCTGGGCTGTGCTACGCTATTGGGAAATACGTCTTTTAGAAATCGGCACTTGCAAACTGAGTTTTAAAGTAACTATGAGAATTTTTTTTTTTAAGAATAACAAAGGCATGGAATGATTTCTGTCTCCATGCCTGCTGTTTTTGGTACCCATGTTACTACTAGACTGAAAGTGACTGAAAGAAGTTATGTCTTGGTTTGTGTCAGCTAGTGCCTGCAGGATGTCACCTTGAAGCTGCGGGATGGTCAGAATATTCCAGTCTACCACTCCCCTGTGGAAAGTGTCAGCATGCATGGAGGCTGAAAGTCCAGGGCAGTTGTGTCCCAACCTGTCATCGAATCGAGGGAGCCATTAATTGATTGCATCACACTGTGTGCAGGGATGTACTCAATTGTCACTGAGGACAATTTCACTTAAGTGGATGCTCTGAAGACAGTTTTGTCTCTACCATTGACCTCTGTCACCACTGTCACCATTGTCATTTCTTTCATTTGTTGGTTTACTTTTGTGTTCAGTAAGTGCCTAACATAAAGATATTGCAACAAGTGTTACGGTTACCAGAGGTCACGTGTTGTGTCCTGCATGTACTGGAAATGTGAATATGAGTTTGCAATAAACAAACTGGCAGGAAATGGGGCTTTTCTAACAATCGTGGACCTGAATCTGGATGTTTGGGTTGCTCTTTCATATGGCTCAAGGACTAAGTCATCTTCTCAAAGTGATTTCCTCTCTGCTTGCTTTCCCCTCACTTCTCAATAAGGTATTGCCTAGAGTAGCCAAGATGCAGCTTAGGCAGCATCCCCCTTCACTAAGGAGTATGACCTGCAGCAGGGAGATTTGCACTCTCACCACTGTCATCAAAAAGCTCACGAGATAGTGAAGGCCACAGATCATAACTTATAGGTTCCAGGAGGAGGCTCACTGCATGCATCTGCTCATGCTGAAGATAGCTATGAATGAATCACTCATATCAGCAGCGTCAGAGACAAGTCAGGGTAAGCACATTCAAAATCTCTGTTCTGGTTAGGGAAGAAAACACTCAGAAGGTGCAGAACAAGTAAATTACTGCCATAGTACAGTCAGACTACAGCAGGAGATATCAATTTTGCCTTGTTTTGCCTTAAGTGGATGAAAGGGGCACAGCAAAAGCACCTCTGTGATAAACTGTTTAAGGAGGAAAAAGTATGTGAGCTTTAGTTTGGGCCTTACAGTTGGCTGCCCAGGATGAACACTGCCTGCATTGTGAACCTGGGTAAATTCCCAAATACACCAGCAGGATTAGGACAAACCAAGGAGGAAAAAGTGTGTCCCAGCTTTAGGTCTGAAGTCACTGCTGTGCAGTTTCAACAAACAGTACAAAATGTGCAATTTAAAAATGTCAGCATTACACCACTGCAGCCTGTGCAGCAAGGCCATGCAGGGACAGGAGGTCTCCGGCCACCTAGTGCCTCGCAACAGCTCCAGCTTTCAAGTGGCTGCTGGGCTGGTAGGGATCAAACAGCTGACAAGGACTTCCCTGGGTGCTTCTTTCACTCTTTACATATCCCCAGAGGAGCTGCGGCTGTGGAGAGCAGCGCCCTATTTCTGTGCTCTGAGCATCTGCTGCATGCTGCCATCACTGTATTGCTGCTATGCGCTGAGTGAGCTGGGGCTTGCAGTGTCTGCAAGGTGTACAAATGCCCAAGGAACTTGGCCACAGTCACCCCAACCAGTGAGATCACTCCTTTCTGCCCTGGCTCCTTGATGGCACATGCAGCATCCCCACTCACATGGCTGTGCCATTTCACCATTGCCTGGCCCAGCCATAATGCCCGGCTGGAGCAAAATGTTCCTGCACAAACCTTACTGGCAAAATGGGAAATTTTATTGCCTCGCTTTAGGGAATCAGTTTCTGAACAGATTGTGTCTGCCACTTCTCCTCCAGAGAGCCAGCAAGGCGCCCTTTTAACTTGAGGCTCCTAGGCATCCTGACAAGACCATGAGCTCATCAAAGCTGTGAGAATAGGCAGTATCATCATATTTCACCACTTTTTTTTTTTTTTCTCTAATTCAAATCTTTAACCTGGATATGGAAGAAAGCAATGAGCAGAACTGGAAGCCAGCAGGTCAGGGGACTGGGGCAAGAGGAAAGTCACATTCAAATCCCTGCTTTTGTTAGATGGCCTAAAGTCAGCAAACATACAGTTCCTAACATCTTGACCTTGAAGAGCTTCAGAAGCCACTTCCTCTGTGTTTGAGCTATTTTAGGATGCACTTATTGAAAGGGAGAAAAAAGTAGCAAGTTGGCATGCTGGGCTCTGAGCCATGTGGCTCCCATCAAGCACCCTGCAGCCCATGGCTGCTCCTCACAGAGGATGCAGGTGCAGTGGGAGTAGCCAAGAGCTGCAGCAGCCAATAAAAGGAGAGCAAAGGTCTCAAAACCACCAGAAGCTGCTGAAAGCCCAAATAACATAGTTTAGTGGGAAATAGTGGTAATAGGTGGACGGTTGGACTGGATGATCTTAGAGATCTTTTCCAACCTTGGTGATTCTATGATTCTATGGACTTCAAGAGTGCTCGTAGGCACCTTTCTCCCTTACCATCTTTTTCAAAGAAACACTGGAGCAAATTAGGTTGCATTTTTTTTGTTAGATCACTGGAGCTCTAAACATTATAATTACATTGTGTCAGATGTCACTAAACACCAATGTAGACAATTGCTTCATTTTTAATCCAGAAAACATTTATCTTTTGATAAAAAACCCTAAAAAAGTAGTTAAATTTCATGTAGAAAGTCGCTTTTCCAATCATGGAGCTGTTAAGGTGAGAAGCCTCAGATCTTTTTGTTCATCTGCCTCATCTGCAGTGGCTGGAACAGATTCCCTGGGAACCGGCTCCAGCTGGGTTTTGAAGATCTCCGGAGAAAAATCCACAGCCTCTGAAAAACCTGTTTCAGAGTTCAACCATTCTCACAGTAAGAAGGACTTCACCTCTATTTAAATAGAATTTCCTGCACTTCTACCTGTGCCCATGGCCTCTTGTCCTGTCATTGAGCACCACATCCGGTTCCACCTTCCTTCCACAGGTATTTATGTACATGGGTAAGATCCCCCAAAGCCATCTCTTCTCCAGGCTGACAATTGCAGCTCTTAGTCTCATTGACAGCTGCTGCAATACTTTAATCTTATTAATCATTTTAAGTATGTTAAATAATTTCTTTTAAATTGGCTTGAAAATTTCTCTAGTTCCTTTTCTGTTTGTTTGCTTGGACAAAATACTCATCTTCCTCATGGCCTTTGTTGGATTATGTTTGTTTCTTACTCTCTAGTTTTATTTCAGTAGATTCTGGCAGGAGTCATCACTCTGAACAAAACCATGAAGAAGTCAAGCTGCTCAGGGCAAGGACCTATTTACCCCTGAAGAACAACAAACAAGCACTGTTTAGCAGAGTTACAACACTTGCACCTAGCTGAGTTGGATCTGATGAGTACAAAGGGGCTGTATAAACCCAGATGTTTTAAAAACAGTAGTCTGTCTCATGGAGAGTAAGCAGGCCAACATGTTCTTTTTCAGGCATGCTTCTCCACTTATAATAGGGTTTTGCCCAGCTCACAGGCCCACCAATTCACTCTAGCCTGGGCAGATATGTTGCATTGCACAGGGAGCATGAGTCATTTTGATTCACATTCCATGCAGAAACAAGGATATACCCAGTTCTTTCCCACCATTTGCCTGCATCTTCTCCACTTGTTAAAGCAAAAATCATTTTCCTTAATGTTTTCTGAAAAGAATCAAAGCAGTTAAGTTCTCTGTGTTTACAGGAATAAAAACACAAACCCTTGAAGTAATTAAGTTTGTTCTCCCTCTAACTTTGCAGTAGCTGTTCTGGGCCTAATGCTGCATTTCACTTTGAAAAATCCTAACCTATTCTTAACTAAGAGAGATTTTAACCACACCCACTTGGACTTAGCTTTCCCCCCCAACATTTTACAGAGCTTTCAGGTTGTATTTTTATGGAAACAAATTATGTTAATTTTACAGAGCAATACAGTTGCTGGTTGTCTTGTAACAGGAATGATTAATGAAATTATGTATCATAGAACCATAAAAGTTGGAAAAGATCTCTAAGTCCAACTGTCCACCTACCAACAATACTGCCCACTAAACGATGTCCCTAAGTACTGCATCTACCCTTTCCTTAAACACCTCCGGGGACTCTACCACTTCCCTGGACTACCTGTTCCAATGCCTAACCACTCTTTTAGAGAAGAAATTCTTCCTAATACCCAACCTGAAGATAGTGGAAGAAGAGGAAATAATTTTTTTACCCAATATCTAGATGATGCTCTTTCCTCACAGGAAGCATGTCAGCCAAGCAACCTAGTTCTGGACACACCTCCACATTGAAGGGGATGTTAGAGTTTTGCTCCATAGTACACATTTCTGCATGATTTGTTAAAAATGGATTAATGCTGATTGACACCTGCTCCACCATGTTCTGGACATTAAATTACTCCAAATTTCACAACTTTAATTGCTATTTAACTACCATCTTTCCAGCCCTGCATCTTCAGCCACCTGAAGATCAGACATCTGATGTAACAGTCCTAGATTTAACTAGGAACGCATTTCTAGGTTTAGTATATACCAAGAAAAACAACAACAACAACAACAACAAAAAACAAAGTTTACATGGATAATGTGGCTATTTATTAATCCTAATGACAGATTAATTCAACATCTGTAAATGATGCATCATGAAGATGTCTACAATGCAAACATATTGCTTTAGAGTGGAAATTACTGGTGCACTTTATGGACCAAATAAAATTGAACAAATACTTAATACAGAAAACTAAAATATCCTTGACACCTATGTGGGTGTCAAGAAAAATAATTTTACAGACGTTCTTAGAGAGCAACTAGGGCATTAATTTGAACAGGAGACTTCATATGACATACTACAATCCAGTTCCAGCAATGTACTGCTTCTTAGCTAAAGCCAAGGGCAAAGGTACACTGGCACCAAGCACAGAAGAGTTTAAGCTGTAGTAGCTTGTAATGCAATACCATACTTGAGCTTTAATACTGATTCCAGTAATATTCCAATTCTGCAGCAGAGGCTTGCATACCTTTTGGAAGTCCACTGGAAATCAGTAAGTGCTGACTTGCCATGGAATCCAGTATTGTGAGGCCCATCTTCTTCCCTGTCTCCTGCCAGCACCACCAGTAGAGAATGGGCATTAATTCTTAGTTGCATTTCTTAACAGCTGTCAAGATTCACCTGGTAGATTACACGTTGGAATTCATTTGTTGTACACTGGGTCCCTCAATTGAAGAGTGCAAGAAATGAAACAAATGGCAAAAAATTCTACTTGACCAAAAAAAAAAGATTTTAATAGAACATTGGTGACAATAAATTACAGTCTCTTTCTTTGTGGTGAACAGAGCAATGAGTAAAGACAAAAAGCTCTACTTTCAACCCAGCATTCAGTGTTTATCCCAACAGCTGCAAAGGGGGCAGACCTGCATATTTCAGCCCCACTCCTACTGCATGTAGACAGTTCACACCTCTTGCATCTTAATGATAAAAAACAACAGTTCTCCAGCTGCGTCCAAGAGCACCTGTACTTCTCTTTCACTTCTTCCACCTTCCTGCATCCAAGCACACAGCAGTCATGCTCCCAGCATTGCTAAGGCAGCCCACACACTGCTGCCCAGAAATGATGTCTGGAGATCTGGAGAGCAGAGACTGGAACAAAGAATGAGGGCCAAGGAGCTGACTCCTTTTCCCGTCTCCTCTCCCACCAGTACTTCACAGCATAAGCAGCTTTTTTCCTGAGGATCCACATGTGCACGCAGTCATCCACATTCAAGGATCTGCAGAGGATCTGCTCTTCTGAAAAAGCACTTGATTTGCTCTGTCTGAACATGTTGCCTCACCAGTAACTAAGTTTCTCAAAAAAATTAGCCTCAGTACCCTGCTTCCACACTGTAGGGAAGGAGTGCCTCACAGCTCTATCCACACTTAGAGAGGAATAGAAATTGCTTCAAATGTGTGGGAGTTGCTGACGGTCCTGCGTTATACATTAGACAAATTTTCCTATTATAGGGCTGATCTTAGATGCCTTGCTTATACTATTAAACTTTCCCAACTTTATACAGATTCTTAATAATGCTAAAAAACACTGTACAAAAATACATTAAGGCACAAAAAGATAACCAAAAAATGCAGCCCACTGTAGGTCTCAAAGCAGTCAATTCAAAAGAAGCTGGCCTTGTAAAAGTACATACTTCATTTTTACATATTAAGCTTCTTTGTCAATAACAGCAAATATAGGACAAATGCGTTCTGCTCAACGTCAGTTCTCCTTAGTACAAATCACCATTCCCAGCTGAGGCAGGATCTGTGATCACAGGAGAAGTTGAAATTGTTTATAGGGCCCTTAAACAATTTGCTGTGAGCAATCATGAATTATTACACATTTAGGTATGCAGATATGGCAACACAAGTTAGTTTTCTAAGGTTGGAACGTGACCATGCTTCAATCCCAGTGCTTTACTCAACTTTATAAAAGCAAGGAAATATGGATGTGAAGAAAATCAAAGTTGCACTGGAGGATACTAAGAGAGTCACATGTGAATTCCTGAAGTTAATGTCCCCCAGAGAAGTACCCTTGAGCAAATGGCAGAGCAGTAAAAGAAATGAAGAGCACTTTCTGTCTTAAAGATCAGCATTGCAAGGAGGGTCAGCAACATGCAGCAATGCAGCTGCCATTCACCGCCAGAGATGCCCAGATAACATAAGTACTCTGTTGGCCTAAAGATTCTTACTCAACTTCTACTAATTGCCAGCCCCAGAAATCAAAGAAAATCTTGCATGGTAGCTTCTCAGTACAAGTCTGTAAGTTGCCATCTACAGGAGAAAGAAAAAAAAAAAAAAGCAAATGTCTAATTTCTATGGAGTATGAAAGGCATCTCTGCATTACAGTTTAAAACATGCCCTAACTCAATTACTCAAGGAGTATTGGTTGCTTCCCTACATAAAGGTCTTCAAGGAGCAAGATGGTGCTGTACCTACATGAACACTCAGTGTGCAACTCCATGGAGGATGAAGCCTGATAAGACAGTTAACTCAGGTGCTATTTTTCTGATGTGGCTTCAAGTGGTGGCAACCAGACCCCTGGCAATGAAGCATTATGGAAAAATTCACACTGCCCCATTTAATGTCACGGTGCTTTTTGTTCAGATTTCTTCTTTCCTAGTGCTTTTTTCCCCTCCACCCTTACTAGCAATGCTAATCACATCACAGCAGCGTTGTCTTTGTTATTAATAAGCTGTTTTACTTTTGTGTGAAGAACAAACAGCAACGACAAAGAGCACTGAAATTCCCATTCACTATAGTTAGAGCATTCCCAGTACATTTGAAATGAGAAAGTCTGCAGCAACATGGGAGAAAAAAAAAACAAAAAACAAAAAACTATCTTAAGAGTTTCTATTCACTGTTTTACAGCAAGAAAACTTTTGTCAGGGTTTATTATAAAGGAATGGCACAAGGAAACCAAATAAATAGTTGAATAGTTAACAGTGTGCAATATAATAGTACTAAATTTCAAATACATAAAAATTAAACTTTGGAACAGCATCAATATGAAAGATTTCTTAGAAAACTAGAACTCAGTCCAATATCTTCAGATATCCATACATTGCAAAAACCAGTCAGTTCTGATGCCTGGTTAGTCCTGGTTTTATTCTGTGAGGGACTGTGTCCATTGAGAACTATGACCCATCCATACTGCTCCCTAACCCAACTCTACCCTATCATACACATATGTTTTTTCCAAGTGTCTAAGGGGGAGTGATTGGGAAGCACGAGGTATGAGTTGTGCTTCACTGTTTCAGAGGATATAGCATCTTCTTCCTCATCTGATAGCTATATTGAAAAAGGTTATGCAATTTAGCTTCTTTCTTTCTAAAGCAGCAGTTAGAACAGAACAAAAAGAAGGCAGCGATGACCTCATGCTCCCAGTAAAACCTCAGTTGGGTTTGGGGTGGGGAAGAGGGAGCAGAAATCAAGGGCTGATTTATCATTAGATGGACAAACTGAACTAAAATGTTGAAGCAAGAGAACTTCAATAATTGCTGCACATGACTGTCATTTTCTTTGCTGGCCACTCATCAGCAACGTGCAGACACACTGAGCTGGGTTCTGCTAGTGTACCTGGCCCAGCATAGGAGACAGAGGGAGCAGCAGTCTGTGGGTTCTCAAGAGGCTGCCTTTGGGAGATTTACCATTCTCCAGAGCAGAATTTTACCACGCTCCCAAATAAAGAAATGTCATTACTGTTTCTGGAATTGTTTACTGATAAGATGTCTCTACCTGTGGGACATATGCACTGTTTGCTAGAGAAATCCAGCTCACTATACACTAAATGCAAGTCTTTGGATGTGATGAAAATGTAAAGAAATATATACATAGTGTAGTTTTGAAATCTGTCAAACCAGTCAAATTATTTCATACGTATTTTTTAGATCAGTAGACATGTCCACTGAAGTCAGGAATGCTAAAAAATATTTGAGGAAAATCCAGCATTATATATTTGTACTGCATGACAAAGCGTATCCTAAAACATACTTCTCTTGACATCTGTCACCGAAACTTTTCTTATAATATCAATGCCTCCAGAACATCAGAGCAATTAACAGAATTTGTCTGCTATCCAGAGACAAAAAATAAACAAAAATAAGCTTTCATCTTTGCTGAATTCCTGCCAGCCTCTTGAAATCTTGTTTATTTCTTCCATGAAATTAAAAACGTGGCACATTCTCCTTAGATGCCATCTATCAACATTTTCTTTTGTCTAGAACATTTATTGCATATCAGAGATTCCCTTGACTAGGATATTTTTGTTTAGCAGAAAACACTGCTATGAAGTAACACATAGTTCAATAAATGAATTCTCCTGGTATTTCTTGCAGTAATGGTTCCTCAAACTTGAATCGTTTGGAAATGGCTTTCTGCTCAGTTGTTTTTTCTTTTTCTGACTGCCTACATTGTCCCAGAGTATACGAAGCCACTACAATTAGTTCTTCTGTCACCATTGATTCTTCCTCTTCAGTCTTCTCAACATGTACAGATTTTTCAGAGGCAGAATCTGCATTTTTCTGGCTGGCATCACCGCTCTCCCCTACTGTACTGTTACTCCAGGCCCTGCAAGAAGGTTCATCACTTTGTTCTAACCAGGGGTGCTGGAGACATTCTTCAGCAGTTGCCCGTTCCCTGCAAAGGAACAAAGTGTTCAAAGAAATGTCCAAGTGAATGTAAAATCTTAAGATATTCGTATAGTTTTCTTCCAAGGATATGAATGTACTAGACTGATAGAACTACCAAAAATGTGCTGATAGCTACATTTTACCCCCAAATACCAACAGTCCAAGAAGATGAACTGTTAATATTTGAAATAAAGGAGTTCATAGAATCTTAAATACCACAGTTTACCATATTTCTGAGCAACTGTCAAAGACTTTTTCCTTAAAAATATGAAAATTATGCCATGTTTACATTCAAGTATTTCTACAGAAAAAAAAAACCAACACCAAAAACCTGACCATTTGAACCACCAAGATACAGTAGACAATTTCAGTGGTTGACATACCACATGAAAAAATGTGGAACTTGCACAGAAAGCACTTCTGTTTTGACAGCTGGAATTTCCAATTTGCTTCCCCTAATACTAATTTGCTTCCCTTAGCATACTAATGAACTATGGAAGAATAAGGTACTCTCTACTAATACATCAGGAACAGAAGGCTCAAAGCACAACTCATTTAAGAGACACCAGTAGAGTACACATATTGAAAGCCAGAATACTGTACCATACCACACTATATTTACAATTTTCTGAAATTCTGAATTTTAGTTACCATAGTTGGATACATTCAGAACATGCAAGTCAGGAGGGAAATGGAGAACTCTTTCAATGTGTATGAAAAGTAATACCACACAAAGTTGCCTTATACTTGAAAAACAAAAATTCAAGTATTCATTTTAAAATGTATATGCTAATATGTAGGACTGGATTCAGTTGTATATTTTACTTACTCAGGTTTCTTCACCAGCAAAGTTTTGATGAAATCCACAGCAGATTCTGATACGAGGTCAAAGTCTTCTCCTGAGTAACTTACATTCATTTGAGAAATATTTAAGAATGTTTGTTGTTTATCATCCCCTAAGAAGGGTGATATCCCTGTTAGCATAATATATGCCAGAACTCCAATGCTCCTAAATTGAAAGCAAAACACAAAAATAGGTGTTTTTTTTTTTTTTTTTTTTTGTCTTGGTTTTCCTCTTAAGCTTTCCAACAGAGTTATGATGATCATTAATTTGTTCAACTTACCACATATCGGTTGCTGTGCTGATTGGATCATAACTTAGAATTTCAGGGGCTATTCAGGGGAAAAAAAAGTTATTTTTTTTCTCATACACAGACATGATACTGTAGCTACAAAGTGCAAAAGCAGGCATATGGAAAAATTTAATAAAAGATTTAAGTGGCTTATAAATAAATATTTACATTGAAGTTATTTAAATGATTACTACAATTGGTTAGTTTCAGGTAAAAGGGAAACTGTTTGCTTTTTATTGTCATCTTCAGAAGCAAGGATCATCTCTTTACCAATTAAGAAAGCTCTATACAAATTGATATTGAAAAATTTCAATACCCAGTGTTCCATATTGCAGCATGAAAACCCATACCCATGAAGAATATGCTATATAACTTAAGGTTATTTTCAAGCACATTTTCAAAGCCTGGAACGATTTTACTTTTTAATGACATGGACACAAAACCCACCAGGCTAGAATACCATATTCAGTAAGAGTATGTCTTTTTCAGCGTCTAATCCAAGTAATACTTTTCATCACTGCTCAGATTCATCTAAAGTGTGTAGTCATCTTCAACACAAGCACAAAATTGCCAGTCACCAGACTGGCGATTCCAACTTTTACAGCAGTATCACATCTAAGTATATTAATTTGATCTTCCGACACAGTAAGTACACAGCCAGTCTGGCATTCATTAAATTTTGAGACAATTCTGCATTGTTGGTAGTACCCTCCTCCTCAAGGCCACACCAATGTTGTAGTAACAACTTACCTACATACTCTGGAGTTCCCATGATTTCTCTTAGTTCCTCACTGCTCTTCATTATCCTGGAAAGGCCAAAATCCACTATCTTTATGTCTCCCAGAGGAGACTTACTGGTTAGTAGAATGTTTTGTGGCTGAAAAACAAAGCAAGTAGATGTTCAAGATCACCAAAATCTTGTCTATGACAACATAAAATTGCATAATTATTTTAGAGTAACAATGATACGTTCCGTAACATGTACAGTACCTACAATTTTTTTGTATTTTTTATTTTTAAACCAAAGGCGAACTTGAAGAGACAAATTGGCTCAAAGCAGTGGCAGGATTTTCAGTTGAGAACTGAAAATTAAGCATCTACCTTTCTTAGCTTAGAACTCATACAAAAGACATACCAGTAGCTACCATTTAGCAATAGGATATGAAGATCTCCACATTTGTACCTTTAGTCCTTCATACCACCTTTCTTCCTTCCTTGTTCCTTCCTGGTGTAAGATATCTCTCATTTAAGGGTGTCCTAAAACACTCAACCATTTAGAAAACAAGAACACATGAAACTATTTTGACTATACCTGTTTAAAGAAACTCTGTTGCAACTGACCTCAATCTTATTTGAAGTACAAACAATTGCATTACAGAATACTAACTGAAAAACAGTAAAAAAAAAAATACAGCAGCCTGAAAAACAGGTTTTTAAGAGCATCATCTTTGGATAAGCTTGTTTGCTCTGACGTCACTAGATCTTGGCTGTCATTCCTCAACACAAACTCTGTTGTCATTCAGAAGTCCCTTACCTTCTATTTTGAATGGCAGCTGAGTTAAAAAAAATTTAGATCTTAAAACTAGTTTTAGACAGTGGGTCTTAGTTTTTTGCAACTGGAGCATATCATTGCCAGACCAAGTCCCTGTCTCCCCACCCTGGACCAATGATTACACTGTGTTCTGTCATTAACTCTTGCAAGCAGTAACACTGACAGTTCACACTATGTTCATGCTTCTGGTAAGCCCGACTTCCATGAAAACCATGAAGGCTTTATTTACTGAAGAACTTGGATTGTCACATACTAGTGGTGGTTTAAAAGGGAGGAGGACAAATGAGTATGAACACAGGAGCAACCACTAAGGGATACAGTCCAATTGGATTAACACCAACATCTATAGTTTTCTCCTATTCACGCAGCTGTTTTTTTCACTCCCACATTGATTGTGACAGTGTGATTTCACATTAACATCCTTCCTCTTCCTCTTGATCAGAGAAATAAAACTGTACAAGAACATTTTAAAACTTTGGCCCACTTCTTCTTGCTGCAAGACCAGAATAAATTGAAGTTCTCTCATTCCTGTAAAGTTAAGCCACAGTATTTAAAAGGAACTCCAAGATGTTATCTATCTATTTTCTGTTTGCAAATGTATGTATTAAGAACAGGTTATTTTTTGCTAATAAACTGGGATCTGGTGGCCATACAAAGGCTTTTGGAGCTGTATATTACCACATGCTTTATAGTTCACATTTTCTATTTATATTTGTATTAGAAAAACAAACATCTGACAAAAAAAAGAAAAAGGTGACCATGCCTCCCTAATTAGCCTCTCAGATGTTCTTCCCAGTGGGAAATTTAGTTATGTTCTGAAGAGACAAAGAGAAAGCATGAGAAAAGCACTTGCTCTCTATATTTAAATGAGGAAAAGTTTTTAATGGCAAGAAAATTGTCTGTAGTACAAACCGACTCATAACCCTAAATCTATTTGTACTGAAATAACACCAGTTTTCTTCTTTTAAGGAACTACTGTGAGGTTCAAATGAAGTGACAGTCCAAACTCAGCTTGAAACCCTGAAGATGCTGTAGCTTTATTTTCAGCTCAACCCAATTGCTCTATAACTTTAAGAAAAGGAAGACCATTTTCTTACACCTATGAAGTGATTTTTTTTTTAAACACTGTGGTAATATATCTAGGCTTACAGGATGCTGATTTCCTGCAAAGAGCAGAGATACCCAGGCTAGAGTCTCTCCTGCTAGCCATTTTGCAAAGGGCCTTGCACTCTTGTAATTAAGCAACAATTACATGGCTAACATAAAGTGGGAGATGGTGACATTTATAAGCCTTCCTCCCTACTGCAGAGAAGCTTAAAGGTTCCAATTGAGATCCTTGCATGATGTATACCGAACAAAAAGACTAAATGGACCACTTTACAAGACTGGTATGTAGACAGAGTAAACTCTGTATATTGCAAATTTCCCATTATTCTAGAAGTCTCTATTAGAGTTTGGCCATAATATTTCTTGTAAATTTAGTTGGCTTTCAAACAAGTATGACTAAGGATGCATAATTAAGATCATCTTTTTAAACTAAACAATGTCTCACTGTAACCTGTAAAATTAATGAATTTAAAATTAATGAAGTAATGAAGCATCTAATTTTACATAGAACAAATGATTAGATTTTTTTTTTCAGTATATTTTTAAATGAGTAAATTTTTTAATGAAACCCTTGAGTCCTGTACTATATTTTAGTAGATAACAGTTGTCAGAAGTTTTATTGTCTGTTTTTACACATCTATGCAGAGAAAACTGTACCCAAGCTACCTGGAGTGAGGAAGTATCCACGGATTTATGGGAACAAACAGGAAAAGTAGACTGGTTGGAATATCCTGACCATGCGATGTGTGAAAAATAGTAAAGCAGGCTGATCAGTCTGCCCTAAGAAAAAGTTAAAGGTCTCAAATCTTCAAGGAAAGTAGAATTTGCTTGGGGGTTTAGTTTTCTTGGTGAATGTATTCAAGTATAAAATAAATAAATGCAACATTCACTAAAGAATAGATATAATAGAGTGGCAGTGCACTTTATTCTGCAAGATAATCAATGCAAGTCACATAAATTGAGCAGCAAGGCTATAATCAAGATAGGTTCTGTAGAACCTAGATGCTCTACCTGCCTAAAAATAAATAGCTGTGCCCTGACTGTTAGAGAAATTTGAATTCCAAATTAACTTTTTAAAGGCAATAGAACTGTTTATCTTAATTTTTAACTCTTTTTATTTACCTAGGTGTTCCTTTAGACAAGAAATACCACACTTCTATTAATACTATACTCCCGTATAATGAACATTCAGTCTTAAACCGCTTCAAATACTGATTAAAAAAAACACGCTACAAAAGAAATTTCTCTACAGGACACTACCTCCATAATTCAATTAGTTTACTTTCTGAATGTTGGTGTAAAGTGACACCCAAAGCAATTTCAAATGACAGCTGTGCTAATTCCTCACAGTACACAACATCTTGGGAACCATAAAGAAGGAAAAAGGCAGATAAGTCGGATAAGCAGAGTAACATATACTATAGGAGAGCACTGCTTGAAGCAGTTAATTGGCAATGCACAACTTTATCTATCTCAGACAAGCAGCAGCTAGCCCTCCCTCAACTTCCCTACCTTGCTTTTTTTAAATTATATTTTAAATTCTTTTCCATACCTAACTAATTAAGCTTTACTAAACAGCCAGTGAAAAAAGAAGCTTCCCTTGCTCTGCAGCTTTTACGTGCCAGTAAGAGGAGATGAAAGGCTCCCAACTACACTCTATGCACACCCTGCAAATTAAATAGAATCAACACAATGCTACTGAATGATATTTAATTCACACTCAGTAGCATTATATTTGCTCTTCTGAGTCAAAACTGGATTACATTGTGTTTTGCTATTAAAAACACACAAAGTTTCAACCATGTTTCACAAGAAACACACTTTTGGAAAGAAATAATTGGGCATCAACCCTGCTAAGCCACATCAAAATACTCCATTTTTCTCATATGAAACTTCTGCAGCTAGTAAAGAAGCAGACAGAAGCAACAGCAAGCTGTCAGCCTCTCAGATCCAGTTAATCAGATTTGTTATATGAGACTAAGACAACAAGCTTACAGTCGCATCCTAACAACCATTTTAACAAATTCTTCTAGGGGTAGAGCCAATGGGTTAATAAGCATGGCACAGAAAGCAGCATTCAACTAATTATGTTTAATAAAAGCTAGCAAAGCAATGCTGGGTCTTTTAACCTCTGAGAACTGGAGATGTTCAATTTTACAGCATCAGTTTTTTGATCAGTTGGGAGTTTTTTAAGCAAGCTTTTTTCTAAGCTTTGAGAAAGCTACTTGTTTGCAAGCTGGAATCAGCTCTCCAGCGTACTTTCACAATTAAGTACCGTAATAACATAAAAACACAACACATTTCTTATTAGATAACCAGATGCTAAGGCTAAGGAACATCACAGCTTTAACTTCGAAAATGTACAAATATATACTGTCCACAAAAGACATATTTTAATTCCACATAAGTTGCTTTGAGGAAATTCAATGGAAATACTTTTGGCCAGCACAGTATATGTACAGACGAAGCAGAAAACCTGAGTATCTTCTATAAACATACCAGAACTTTAGTCCTATTGAATATTTACCATTTGCTAAGAAATTTTCATTAAATATTAGTACAATTATTTGATATGCATGACTAAATCAATGGGTAACAGTTTTAAAGGATTCTAGGGCAATTAATTAAATGGTAACACAGACAGATGAGATATTTGTGTGCAAATATTACTCATTTTCTGCTTTAGCTGATGAATGGCTCATGATTTTCTGTTAAATGTAAGTATGTAGAGCTTGATACAGGAATCTACTGGTAGCTTTGTACTACTGCCAAAATGCAACGAAGTATAAATAAGGATCCTGGCAACAGAAGACATATAGTGCCTTGCTACTTGCTTAGTAAATAACAGAGGAATTAGAGAGATAGAGAATTAGAACATTTTAATACAAGATGCTTTTAATACTGGTTTGCTTGGAAAAGTAGTTCAACCTCAGAATAAAATTGCATGATTTCATAAGAACATATAGACAAAAGCTATATAAAATTAATTTTAGCTTACTAAAAACAGAAAATAATTTTCTAGATCCCTGTGTTACAACTCACATCTTAACTAAAGACAATACTCTGGATTTCTTATGACAAAGAAACCCATTTCTTATGATAAAATTATGTTCTTAGTATGATGCGACCAGTGAGGAATACAGCAGTAAAGAAGAAAGAAAAGTACTGCAACAATCTTACCTTTAAGTCAAGATGAACCACATTGTTTCTGTGCAAGAATGAAACTCCTTCTAAGATCTGCTTCATAAGTCGTTTCACATCTTTCTCTTTGAAGGCTTCCTCTCTTTCAGCAACACACTGGTCAAAGATTTCACCTCCAGCAGCGCTACAGAATAGTATGAATGTTATTATTTCTAAAACTAAGCTATAGCACCCATTTTACTATACTAGCATAGTAAAGATCAGCAGCGATATCATCCACTGGTGATATTTTCAGTTATTAAACATTTTGCAAGCTCTAATGGCCTAGGAAGACTTCCATTCAGTATGTCAGCTTTCAAAAGAAGCAAAAATTAATATTCCCTCACTTAAGTGAAATAGACTATTTTGGAAATATTAGTGACTATGCTCAAGAGATGAACGCCACATTTGTTTAAGGGCAGTGCTTAACATAAAGACGTGTCTTTTGCTATTTCTATTAAATACATGGAAATTTGGCCTAAGTAAAATTTTGTAAACACAATGCAAAATAGTTCCACCCCTAACTCTCCTCAAAACACTTTGCACAGACTAAGAAAGGCCTAAATATGAAGTTTATAATAAGGTTGTTTGTGAGAACTCTGGTGTACAGTGATGCATTAAGTTTCTACATAGCTTTCATCTCAAAATATTTTTGAAAATTTTAGCTCTCAGAGCTTGATTTCTTATATTTTGCTTATATATGCTTAAATAAATAACAGGAAAAATAAGGAAAATAACTACAGATGAATAAATGTTTTTCAAGTACTCTAAAGCAACATACAAGATCATCTCTGTAGCAACAGAAATAAGCATAGCAGAGGCTCCATCTTAGAACAAGAATGGGCAAAACAACACAAGAAAGGAGTGATCTTACATATGGATTACTGAATTACTACTGATCAATGTATAGATGAAATCAGCTTTTCTATTTTGTGTGAAATTCTATAGTCAGTTGAATGAAAGATGGTAAAACCCCTAAGGACAGTTGTCTTCAGTTACCTCACAATGACTTTGCACAAGCATTGTTCTTATGGATCAGTAACGATCTTCTTTTACCTTAGCTTGTTCTTTTTAAAATAAATTACAATACCTAAGCCACCCAGAAGAGAAAGACATTTTCAACAAGGACCTGACAAGCAAACAAGGCAGTTCTACAAAGTGGTGAATCTGGATTATGGAGTCTGAGAATAAAAAAATCACTTAAATATACTCAGTTTTTTTAATTTTATGAATACTAACTTGGTTGATGTGGTCCTTGTGCCTTAAAATGCCTCATGCTTTACATTTTTATTTATCGTTATTTTACCTTCCCAGATAGTCTCATGTTATTTAAAACACTCCCTGGAGATCATCTTGCAAGAAAAAATAAATTTAGAAGATGGTTATGCCTCAACTTTTTACATTGAGCTTTGTATTTCTGTTCATTATGTCGGCTGACACAGCAGTATGATTTGCTTTATTAAACTAAGATTTTTTTTTTCTTAAAAGAAGAAGCCTATTAAACATTTTTCTTAATTCTGTACTGAGGATGATGGAACTAAAGAATGAAATAAGTATTCATGAAGTGAGTGTTAATACTTCAATTCTTCTTGAAAAAAAGCATACATTACATTGCATACATTACATTTCTTCAGCATGTTTTTATTTAATTCAAGGAAAAAGATAGCTATAATCCATCTTTGGATAAGATTCAGGTATTAATTACATTTTTAAAATGGACATGAGATAATTTATTCTAACATTTCAAATCACATTCCTTTTTAAAAAAACATCACTTGGAACTTCAAGATAAATACATAAAAATGTCTTCTGTTATCAATAAATGAAACAAATTCCATTTTAAGAATGTCATAATACATTACTTGGGAGACTGATTTAAATCCTTGTAGCATTAAATTTTAATGTATATATAGTATAAAACCTATTACCAAAATTACTATATATTTTACAGCGACAAGCCTGGGATTTTGCTGGTATCTCTCTGCTGCTCGAAACAAGAAAAACATTAATTCTGCCATTTCCGTCTATGTGAAATAGGATTAATTCCCCCAAACACTTGCCAGACAGGGATCACACTTCTTTTTTCTTTAAAAAGCTTTAATGAACTCAGCTGAGAATCAGCATGAGGTAGGCCTTATAAGCCCTGTTTGCTGTATGCCTACTTAATACACATATGCTACAATTAAGTTATGCTAACAAATTAGAACACTAAAGTAGACACCAAGCTAAACCGCAAGCTACTCAGAATTTTAATATTACACTTAAATAACTTTGAATTAATTTTCTTAGAAGTCAAGGCGAGAAGAAGTTGAAATACAAAATTTTGCATTACTGAAATGAAAAGACAACATAATATGAGAGTAGGGAACCCTAGATAGAAAAAGCTGTTTTAAAATAAAAGTATTCAAGTAATCTGCAGTATTTTTTTTAAAGATGATGAACCTGGGCATCTTCACAAGTGAGCCAAATAAATAAAGCCTTTAGACATACACATCCACTTCACGACTTTTGAAACATAGCTAGCTGTTCCTAGCCACCAGGCAAAAGTACTAAGCTTTACAAAGAAGTTTCACATGGAAAAAAATGTTTTAACATGCAGTGTTCCTTTTTTTTTTTTTTCTTTAAAATCAACTTCTCTATTTAGGATGCAGACAGAAAAACTTCTTCCAGACAATTCACTTTATCTCAGAATTGCCTCATATAATTAGTGACTCTAGAAGAACACAGGCAATTTGCGAACTTCCTTACTGCAAGACTGTTTAGTGTATTGTTGCTGTGAAGTGAGTTTAACTGACTCCTTTAAGCAAAACAGTCAGCTGATTGTGAGCCAACTCAGTCACAAGCAGTGTGAAAGCACAATGTCAAAATGAACTCCAAGAAGATTCTCCTACACATCTGAGCCAAATTTTGCCATGCTGCTTAACAATACTTTCAACTTCGTTATTTTCTAGTCCCTAGCTAGAGGCTGGGGGAAAAAAATTGAAGCACAGAAGAGATGAAAATACCAGTTAAGTATTACAAGCACAACATAGCTATGATTTCAGTATCCATGCAGATCAAGAGTTCTCTGGTGCTTACAGTTCTGCTATCCTGCAGCTTAACATGTACCCATTTTCCCCCCCCAAGAAAATATCTTCCGTTAAGTTTTTGCTTTTAAAATGGTAATTATACAGTAACTGCTTTGCAAGTTACTGGGTACCCTGACCCACCTCCACAGAAAATTTCCATAGGAGATAAAAAGCAAAGAATTGTCTTTAGGACAATAAAATATTTAGGTGAACAAGCCATCTTACTCTGGAAAAGATGGATAAGGAAATATTTAGGGGGACAACTTCCTGAAACTCAAGAATTGTTTAGAATACATTATTTCTCTAGTACACATTCCCTTAGCAAGGTGTAGAAATAAGATATGATTTGTTTCCAAACTTAAAAGCTGCAGTGACCAGAATTCTTTAGAAATTCACGTACTTATGACAGTACTGTTGTACCATTAACTTCTATATAGTCTCAAGCTAAATCCTAGTGCTTTTAATCACTGAAATCATGCTAACATTTTGTTACTCCTTATCAGAATAATTGAAGAGCTAAAAATCAGTTGAAGTCTAGAACATTAATCATGGTTACAACTATGTTGACTTTAAATTCAGTGGAGACTGAGCCTCTTCCTTTGAAGATCTTCCTGCACTGTACAAAATGTGAAATCCTACTTCTTTCAAGTGCATTTACAATACATTAACATTTCCTTGGTGAGGTGTACCATTAGATGGCAAGTATGAGAGCAAATTTACTGAGAATTTCTTAAGTGTAAGGCTACCCTAACTTACCAACGTGCCCAAAGAGAGAGATAACTGAAAATCCATATCTGATGAGGGCATATGAGTAGAAAAGCATTCAAACGCATTAAATTGCATAGACTGTTTCCCTTTTTTTTTTTTTTAAAAAAAAAAGTTCTCAGTTCCCAGACAAATGCATGCTTCTCCTGCCCCTGCAGTGTTTCTGATCAAAAAGCCTAAGAGCTGAATGAAATGCAGAGTGCAAGGTAACCAACACAGTTTGAGAAGTTTCTCTCTAAAACTCCACTGTTGATCTAAGAGAGCCATCTTCAATACCTTTGTTAACTGCTCTAGTAGGTAGACAATGTGCAAACATTGGAACAGCACAGTTATTATCAAGACAATACAGGCAATAACATTACCCGGGTCCAATAGGTGAAAAAAGTACTTAATGCAATTGAGTATCAAATAAACCTTAACGTTCTCCTCAAGATGATGAAGATAATTTTCTTCTTGCTTGAAGCAAGATGGAAGTCTACTATATATACACAAGATTCTGGCAGGTAACAATCCAATTCAGGAGCTCTTTACAACACACAATTTCCTAGATTTTGAAGTTACACATACCAAGTTTGTTTAAAATACAACCCACTAACAAGCTAACATCTATTCCTTCCGTAGACGTATAAGCATATAGTGATTACTATATGCTTACAAAAATGCCTGCTCTGAAGCACCAGATGTACTGTTTCTCTTCCTTTCATATGAAATCAAAAGTCAGTCAGCTGTACACAATCATTCAGCCCAGAAGTTGCAAGGAAAAAAGCCATTTTGAAATCTGAGTGTCTCAAGTTTTCTGGGCTCTTACCTTTCTCACTAAACACCCAGGTTTTTATTAACTCCATTTTCACTGAAATAGAAGAACGTCACTGTTCCATAGGGTAATTCCAGGCTTTACATACTACCCCTTCACACTAGCTCTTCTATTCTCTGCAGTTGGTTGGCACAAAACCTCAAGAAGTCAGTGTTTGTGCGGATACAGATACAGTTCTGCCATCCTGCAGTGAAAACTAATGCTAAAGCCACAGTGCTTTCCATTGCTTGGAACTTACATTAACACTTTGTAGGCAACTTTAAGTATGGTTTCTTTCAAAGCTGATACTATTTTAAAGACAATTCTCCATGTGATTAAGATTCCTCCCCGCAAAGGCAAAACAATAACACACCTCACCCTCTCTCACAACAGATCCAACCTTGAGAGGGTAAACTTCTAAATCTTAGCAGATAAAGTTATTGGGCAACGATTAAGTTTTTTTCTCCTTTCCATGATAAGGATCTGCCGCACAGACCATGAAGCTTAATAGAAACTGAAATGCCCTAGAGAAGCTTACAGACCAGATATGTTCTTTAATCCTTCGCATACAGAATGCGAGAAATCTACTAGTGTTCATACCTGTGTTGTTGCAACACGCCTCTGGAACACGCTGACATTAAAGAAGCATCCAGACTTATTTGCTGAAGTCAGTGAAAGAGTGTTTTTTTAATTTAAAACTCCAACACAGCTATTTATCTGTAACAAGGTATGATTGATGCATATAAAAATAATCGTGATGCTAACTACTCAACAAACTAGTTACTAGTTAATACTTTGTTAAACATTAAACATTAAAAATGTTTTGTAGGAGAACTGAGTTATAAATGAAAACCAGCAATTTTGCGTAACAGCTATCACAAAACCCATCACCCATTTCAAGCTTTGAATACTACTGCTTGTGTTATATCCTCATGAGAATGAGAAATTTAAACTGCATTCTTATTAAATCTGTATTACCAGTGTTTAAAACATATATTTTTTTCATCTCCAGTAACAGCAGTCAGACTCTAGAAGCTCTATTACACTTTTTGTATTATAACAAAACCTGGAACATTCATAAATCACTAAAAGCATAACTGCACAACACACAAAAAATATATTCAAGAAAGAAGCTTGCCTTCATAAGAAAACCAACAACACAGTCTAATTCCATTTCACTGAACTTCAAAGATGCAGTTTCTTTTGACTTCTGAACATCAGATTTGGGCACAAGATTTCTCACCATTCATTTCTGTTATCAGAAAAGAGTTACCAGACTTACTTTAGCAGATAGGTCAAGTCACTTCTCAACTATCATGCCCCACTGTTACTCTCACAGTTATTTTAAATCCATAGAGTCTGAACATGATCTTAACTGAGCTGTTCAACAGCAAAAAGCATTTGTCTACCTCTTAGAATCTATATGAGGAAAAACTAAGCCTCTGGAGTATTAGATGAGCATTCACAGCTGCAGAAACTCCCATATGGACAAACTCAATGCAGGGAAGAAAAAGAGTTAAGCGTAGAGTCACAAGTTAAATGTCACTATTCCAGGTGAATGTGGAATACAAAAGATTCAGACTTAAAATAGTTTCACAAGTCTTATTTTCACCAAAAAGACACCTGAGTGCTACGTTTGGGACACGTCTTGAATGCCTGCCCAAAATGTCTTCAAATAAATACTGATATGGCTCTCTTGCCTTTTTCGATCAAGCTGAAGACAAGTTCTTGTCCGTATCACATTAAGAAAAAAGCTGTTAGCCAGTCTGCAAGCACTGAGTATGGGAATGCTTGCTGTTCTAAGCTTATGTACTTCCTGAAAGATCTTGCAGTTGTAATACTCAATAGTTTAACCAGATAGAGCGGCCAAGAGAAGGAAAGTTTCTACGCTAATTTCCTTAGAAGTATCTTACCCCAATTAACACTAAGTAAACTTCTGCTTACTTAGATGTTTATTTAGAGATGTATTACACTGAGAAAAGTGACAAATTCTGATGCCAGTCATCTTTGTCTACAAATAATTCCAACCCTCCCTTCTCCTCAAAAAACAAATAAACAAAAAAAACCAATAAAACATCTTCAAAGCTAAGCATTGTGTTTAGCTTACTTTTGAAGACATTCACAGTTTTTCATTGAGGATAGAAAACAGATATGATTGTTAACTACTAAGCTCTTTACTCTTGATTGCAGCAGTTTTTATACTTTCATTTAAATATATGATGTTAAGTTTTAATACCTTTTTCAATATAGGTAAAATGATCAGACTTCACTCCATTTTGTCACTAACAGTAACAGAAACTTCAGTGTTTGTACAGGTACTCATTGCTTCTCTTTGCATCTTCTTTTGTAAGTGTGGAGTATACACAGTTCATATTTCACTAAATATTTTTTTGTTAAGCATTTAGTTTATATTTCAGCTTTGAAAGGTACTACATAAGTGGAAAATTTGTTATATTCTGCTATAGTTACAAGACTGCACATAACTTCCTGCAATACTGATTTTCTCGGCAATTTCTTGAGCTCAAGCAGGTGAAGGCAAGCAATAGAATTGTTTTTCACATTATTCATATGGACGCAAAAGATTTTTATACTACAATTTTAAGCAAATACTGCTTATTATTATTCAGAAGTTATTACTAGTACTTACTATTCCAGGACTAAAATAATCTCCGTTGCAGTTTCATAAACTTCATGCAAGTTAATGACCCAAAGGTTGCATTGTGCCAATTCAAGGACTGCAATTTCATGGATTATTTCCATCCGACAGTCTTGGCCCTTTCTTCTTTTTCTCATGAATTTTGCTGCAAACTCTCTTTCAGTGTCTTTTTGGATACATTTCTTCACCACTGCAAATTTTCCTCTGAAATTAAAGAAGAATTTTAAGTTAGAACTAAGTCCCTTATTGACAATTTTAGTATAACTCTTGTAAATTAATATTTCAGAAAACCCGAACTAAATCACTACTAAGGGATACATTTACTATGCGCTCTAAAATTAGAAAGATGCCTTGCTCAGGGATAGTCTCTACTCTAAAGAGTTTAGGTTACATTCTGGATTGTGGTGTTTTTATCTCCATTAAAAGTAAGAATTTTGAAACTGAAAACAATAGCAAACTATCAGTTCAAGTAACCTCAAATCTTCAAACATACAGCAGAAACGAGCTGTGCTAGTTAGGAAGATTAAGATATCCTCGAGCCTTTCATAGAAAGCTAGTAAAAAGGTAAACAAGCAAGCAAATTGTGCTTTCTGTGACTATACTTCAGTAAACTAGTTGCCCAGTTACTGTTTCCACCACTATATTCAAGGCAACAGCACACAGCAGTTTTATTCAATAAGTTCTCAAGATACCACTCTATTCATGCTATGGAATATCCACACTGCTCTATGCATTTTTCAAAAATGGCACCTTGTGCTTTCATCATGATTCATGCAGTGACAACAGCTATAGTTTTGATTGCTTAGCAGTTCTCAAAAATCCCCTTTTGTTTCATGTTCCTTAAACAATGTGACATTTCAAAAAGTAGAGAAGCTTGGCCAACATAAAACATTCTAACGGTTTCCGCAGTAATGACAATGTGAATACAAACATATACTATGCAGAACTGAGCACAGTGCTTAACTCATGTTAATGAGTATCATTTCTGACAAAACACAATGGATGAGTTACACTAAGCTAGCGGTCCAGCAAAAAACACTCTACGGTACTTTCATAAGTCTTCCCCCACAGCATTTTGGGCTGAAGTATCTGCTTTAAACTTCTGAAGCCACCTGCTCCGTTCAATTCCATTCACACAGTACTGATTTTTACAATGAGAAGGCCTATTAATTAGTGTATCATCTAATGTGATGATGAATCCTCATCCCTTTAAGTGTAGAAATCTTTTAAAATTCTTGCTACACAGGTACAGTATTAGACAAAACTATCATTTTTACTTCCATGTCAACATTTTCTTATAAAGCCACAGGAATATCTCAGAGAGCCTTTACTCTGTTTCCTTATTTAACTTATTGTAGGGTAGCTGAAACCAAAATTAGATCCTCATCTGGTTTGGAATACAATTACTTGATTCTTGCCTTTCCTATGTCCAAGCTGAAATGTACAGAATTAACTAAGTCAGCTCATGTCAAACTTTTCACACTCCCAGCTCCTAACCTAGTGACAGACTGCTTTCCATGAAGAGTAATTGCTGAAAGCACTTGTGGTCACCCTGCTTATAATAGAAATTTGTTTCAAAATTGTCCAGCCAGAATTAAGTCCAACAAGCATCCACGAAGTGGATATTTGCTAGTCAAGCTCACAAAAACAATCTTATTTATAACTACTGATACAGCCACAGTTATTCAGGAATGATATTTAGCATAAGCACCCATTATCTGCAGAACAATAGGTATAAAAATAGATCAGAGCACACCCAGATGTGAAGGCTGCCAAACAGTAAGAATATGCTTTAAAAAAGCATTCCAAATGCACGAAAACAGGATGGGATTTTGTATCACTAGGAAGGTGTGGTCAAAAGATCACTATAAAATGGTTTAAAGAATACAGACATTACTGCAGAATGCCATGGGAGGAATAGCCCTTTGTTAGGCTTTGGGTGGCTATGTGCCTGCTATTGATCTATCAAAAAAAAAACAAAAAACCAACAACAAATGTTTGTAGTGTGTACAGTTTATCAAGAACACTGAAACATTCCACAGATTATGCACTCCTAATCCCCGAAATATTGGGAGGATGGTGTTTCTTTTAAGCAGAGTTCTAGGAAGCTTGTGATTAGCATCGTGGCTGTAACAGTAAACATCCCTCCAGTACTGCGATCCTAACCACAATAGAGAGCAACTTTCCTGATGGAGCCAGGGAAAAGGCTTTTAAGTTACTCCAAATGAAGATGTGAGTCTTTATGACTTGTGGACAATGTAAAGTTATGCATTTATCAGAAGTGTTCAAGCTGCTGCTGCTGAAGCTGCGACCAAATCCAAATAGTGCACATGGCGAACAGTAGCAACTATTCCAAAAGAAGAAAGAAAAGTAATTTTAAAAAAGAGAGAGAAATGAACAGAACTTGCCGTTAATGGGTCTTATTTTAATACCTAGTAGATATGCAGACACTGTGCTTTTATACCAAAAATCTAAGCCACTGGGTTCATCCCTACTAATGTTTTTAAGTAGAATCACTCATGCAGAATCACACAGAATGGCTTGAGTTGACAGGGACCTTAAAACCCTTCTAGTTGCAACCCCTTGTTGAGGGCAGGGAAACCTCCCACCAGAACAAGCTGCCCAGAGCCCCATCCAGCCTGGCCTTAAACATCTCTCTACTCACCGCCCTCTGAATAAAGAATTTCCTCCTGGTCTAATCTAAAACTCCCATCTTTTAGTTTAAAACCATTCTGCCTTGTTCTATCACTATCAGACAGAGTAAAAAGTCAGTCCCCCTTCTGATCATAAGCTCCCTTTGAGTATTGGAAGGCTGCAATGAGGTGTCCCTGAAGCCTTATCTTCTCCAAGAGAAACAAGCCCAGCTCCCTCTGTGTTTCTTCATACAAGAGGTGCTCCAGCCCTCTGATCATCTTTGTGGCTCTCCTCTGGATGTGCTCCAACAGCTCCACATCTTTCTCATGCTAGGGTCCCAGACGTGGATGCAATACTCCAGATGGTGCCTCACAAAGGCAGAGCGGAGGGGGACAATCACCTCCCTAGCCCTGCTGGCCACCCTTTTCTCTTTTGATGCAGCCCAGGTTACAGTTGGCCTTCTGCTTTGCAAGAGCACACTGCTGGCTCATGTCAAACTTCTCATTCACCAGAACCCCAAAGTCTTTCTCCATAGGGCTCCTCACAATGAGTTCTTCTCCCAGTCTGTACACATAACTGGGATCGCCCCATCCCAAGTGGGACCAAGTCTTGCACTTGGTCTTGTTGAACCTGATTAGGTTCACATAGGTCCACTTTTAAAGATTGTCTGGACAGTATCCCTTCCTTCTATTGGATCAACTGCATCACTCAGCTTGGTGTCACTGGCAAACTTGCTGAGGGTGCATTAGATAGTACAAGGAGAAATTGTTTCAAACTAAAAGAGTGGAAATTCAGATTGGACATAAGGAAAATCTTTTTTTTACAACAAGGAAGGTGAGGCACTGAAACAGGTTGCCCAGAGCTGTGGTAGATGACTCATCCTTGGAGACGTTCAAAGTCAGGCTGCACTAGGTTCTGAGCAGCTTGATCTAGCTGTAGATGTACCTGTTCATCACAGGAGAGTTGGACTAGATGACCTTTAAGGGTCCCTTCCAACTCAAAGGATTCTTTTATTCCATTACTGATACCACTGTTCAGGTCATTGAAGAACATTGGTCCCAAGACTGACCCCAGGGGACAAAAGTCATTACCAGCTTCTAACTGGACACAGAGCTATTGAACACAACACTCTGGCTGCAACTACCCAACCAATTCCTTATCCACTGAATAGTCCACCTTTCAAATCTGTATCTCGCCAACTCAGAGATAATGATGTAGCATGGGACCATGTCAAAGGCCTCGCAGAAGACCAGGTAGATGACATCAATTACAGTTCCTTTGTCCACTGATACAGTCACACCATTGTAGAAGGCCACCAGATTGGTCAAACATGATCTGCCCCTGGTGAAGCCCTGCTGGCTGTTTCAAATTACCACCTTGTCTTGTATATGCCTTAAAATAGCCTCCAGGACAATCTGTTCTCGGATCTTCCCAGGCACAGAGGTGAGGCTCACCAGCCTGTAGTTCCCTGGGTGCTGCCTTATTAGCCTGCAAACATACAGTTTACTTCTGAAATAATGTCTCTCTAGCACAGAGTCAAAAGCTTTTAATTCTAGCACCACTGAAGTATGCAGAAGGAGTAGTTCAGAAGAGTTTAAAATCTTTCAGTTGGCAGAGTGTTGTTTTGAATTACACACAAAACATATCTGGAAGCAAGTTAATTAGCCTAACAAGCCCAATGTTGTCAATTTACCGCACAGTAGTCCCTATAGAAATAAAAGAGAATTCAGGTAAGAGGAAGAAACAGCGAGAGACCACAGTGCATGGCTACACTCATGCTGTTGACCACACTGGACAGAAGTTGGCTAGGTGATGGAACTGAAAGGACACTGCACAGGAGTTCTGCCTGCTGACAAGTATTTATTACAAGTTGTTCAAGGCTAATAATCAAGAACATCTTGATATTATATCTATAGCTATTATAATACTATAAAGCTATTATAATACTTAACTACAGTCTGTAAAACTCACCTTTTCTTAATACAAGCCCAGAAAACATCTAACTTGACAAACCCGATACTTCTAACTAATAGAACTAATTAATATGCACCTAACTAGATTCACATCTGAGATTATTTCAGAACCAAAGATACTGTCCAATGGGGAAAAAAAAAAAAAAAAGCAAGAGACAAAAATCAAATACAAGAGACAAATTTCTAAGTATTTCATTTTCAACAAATACCATGTAGTAGACAGAAACAAAGACAGATATGAAAAAGCTTTCCCATAAAGTACACCCAGATGGTGCAAATTTGCGTTTCCTGAGATCTTATCAAAATTCCTTTCAAGAAACGAATCTACTATTAAATTGTGAAAACAGTATTAAATGTCAGCATTGCCAGTTTAGATACATTAAGAGGAGCTACCAGGAAGAATGTTACATTGAAGGAAGAACAGTTTTGAGAGGAAAGAATGAAGAAATTCTTGGAACAGGAATTGAGACAGAGTGCCCAGGGAAGTGATGGAGTCCCCAACCCTGGTGGTATTTAAGAGATCACAGAATCATTAAGGTTGGAAAAGACCACTAAGATCATCTAGTCCAACTGTCATCGCATCACCACTATGCCCTGGGAAGCCAATTCCAATGCTTCACCACTCCTTCTAAGAATAATTTTTTCCTAATATCCAACCTGAATGTGTGGACATGGTGCTCAGGGACATGGTTTAATGGTGGAATTGGTAGTGCTGTGTTGATGGTAGGATGTGATGAGCTTAAGGGTCTTCTCCAACCTAAATAATTCTATGAAATTAAGAAAAAGCGAGTCATACCCCAAATTCTGTTCAACTGACTCTGAATTAATGTTCCTCTCCAAAATTAAGAAGTGACTATCAGACAACCAACCAAACAAAAATGCTTTTAAGGGTGACCTGAATAGAAAATGAGTTGTTCTCAGTCTTCACAAGAGCCTCAGTCAAGAATTATGATTTAAGATACCATATTTGACCATAAAGAAGCTCAGTGTCATCTTTCAAGACTGCCAACAGAATTAGCATTATTTTATCTGGCAAACATTATGGCTTAAAAGAAAAGCCTTGCAACACAAATCAAATGTCAAATCAGATAAACGAGCATTTATGTCATACCAATTAATTCTGGTTGTCACAGGCTCAGGGAAACAGAGAACTAACCTTACTGTAACATTCTTAATGATGAGCTAAACAAACACTGTCACTACTACAAATATCAGCAATTATTTTTAATATGTTTATTTCAGAGAAAGCTTAGAAAAATTTTCTGGGATCCATAACACAATATGCAATTTATTACATAATTGATGTCAAACATTTTTTCCAAAGGGTGATTTTCTCTCTACAATTTTTGATTTCCAAAGAGCCAGGTGCAGGGAGGTTCCATTTCTGATGTTCATGAATATTTTCTCACATAAGTTTGTCCTCAAATGGTGGAATCAGCTACTTGCAAGTCTTGTCTTCACCTTCTTCTCATTTCCTCAACTGTTTCACCTGAGCCAACAGGTGCTTAGAAGCATGACAAGGTATCTACACATTCTTACTGATGCACCCAACTGTACAAGAATCACATACAACTAAGATGTGAGCTCCTGAAAGCTACCTGAGAAGCAATCAAGTTTAAGCCAGAAATTTTGGAAAACAAATTCAAGAGCTAGGTTATCTTTCCATGAAACTGTAGTAAAAAATGAAGAATATATGATTATTCTGTTCAGTTTCCTCAGATGATTAAAATAGTTATTCTTAGGTCTGTGTGGAAAACACGCTTGTCTATTTAAAAAAAATGGGAATGAGGAGAATCAACTGAATTGAACATGATGTACCTTTACACGTATGCACTGCACATATTTCACTGGCAGAAGATTGCTTGGTTTAGAGCAGTCACTTAAGAATACTCTTATGTTCCAGAGAAAGAGTAGTGCCAACTGTTCAGGCCTTTTTCCAACTCACCTCTAGAACCAGGAGTGTTATTTTTAGTACAGAAATTATAGTTACCAACACGTGCAAAACTTGTTTTACATTAAAAGAGTGCAATGCTACATCAACAAGCTGAAGAATTGATAGCCTAATGGTATTTTGTGTGCAGTTAGCTTGAGGGTATTTTGTTGAGGAAAAGGAGCAAAGCATCTGAATACAATTCCACTGGACACTTCAAAGAAGCTTTAGGTAATGTGAATCAGTGACGAGAAATTATGATTGAAGCTGTATTTCTGGAATATGGAGCTCAGACATCCAGAGGGTGTGTTGTGTGCATACTCAGAAATATGCGTCAAGTCTGTCACCACAAAATAATTAAAATATTGTGCCCAATTATACAGTGTACAGATGATAAGGGGAAAGGTCAAGCAACTGTTGCCTTGTCCTGCACAAAGAATGCAATACTTTGGATTAGCTAATCTCAAATGAGTACTGCTGAAATCATTTAAGAGTGTGCTGACCAGAAGTGGCACCCTTACAACATTCAGCAAAGAAAGTTTGACATTAAATACCAGGCAATGTCAAATGAAGACGTATCTGTGAACATTCTGATTTGGGGACAATAAAATCAATATGGCTGAAGACTAGGCCAAACATCAGCTTAAGCAACTTAAGTTTCCCATCCAGAGTAGCCATGCTTTCGGTATTTTCCCTGAACTAACTGCTAAAAAAAGCAGGTTCTATTTGGATATACTTGCAAAGGCCTGTTCAGCATCCAAGCCAGGCCTATTTGAGTGCATAAGCTTTACATCCTCAAAGCCATTTTTTTCCTGCATGCAGAAATAACAAAGCCTGATTTCCTGTGGTCTTGTACAAAAGTTGCTCCAGTGACATCACAACCAGGTTCCTCCTCTGCTAGCCCGTGGTTCTTCCAGCAGTGCTCGTCCAGGACTGCCTCCCCTGCCAGCCACCAGGCCCTGCATCTCTCCTCCCTGCTTTCTGATCACTGCACAGCCCTAGCTGCACTCCCGGTCCCTGCCCACCTCCTGCACACGCAGGAATGGGAAGCAGAGCACGAGGCTTTTCCAGCAAACCCACACTGACAGCTGGGCCGGAGGTCAGCGAGCAAAGCGTCTCGACAAGCTCCTACGCTCAGTGCTGGGGCCGCATCTGCTGCCTGCTCTCTCCTTCAAACCCAGCATACACAATTCACATTCTTCTCAGAATTCCCATCTCATGTTCAGCTTTTAAGCGCTTCCCTATTTCTGGGAAAAGAGATGGGGACAGAGTGTATGAACTTTCTTTCCTGAGCAAATTCAAATTGGAAATAAAATGAGCTCTGTGAGCAAGGACTGCCTTTTGTCTTAGGAAAAACCTTGTCCTATTTGGTTGCTAATTTGCCCAAGCCCTTTGCAAAGACAGACCTACTCAAAAGTAAATGTTTGCACACCCTGCAAACAGATAAAAGCAAAACAATTTCTGCTAAGTGTACATTATCAACAAAATGCCATACAAACAGACAGCTACAAGTGTCAGAGTGACTTTCTATGTGCCTTTTTAGTTTGCCACAATGAATTAGCAAAAGTTTCTCTTTAACAGAAGTATTCTTCTCATGTGGGAAGTACTCACTTGTTTTTATACAAACGTAGTGAAAAAAAGTATTTGAAACTAAAGGAGAAGCAAGCATATACACTAAGAAGTATGGACTTCTGTACTGGAAGGAAAGATGAAAACCTTTGTGGAAGTGAGGAGAGGAAAGGCAGTTGTAATTGAAAGACGTTCTGCTACTGCACAAAGGCAATGCCACCCTTAGAACAGACATGTAACTCATGACACTGCTACAGGTGCAGAATCACAGCCTTTACACGAGGATCACCTTTAAGCATGGCTCCAGCCACTGCTGACCCCACACAAACAGCCATCCTGTGAACTCTTCACTCAGGGTTTGCTGTTTGCATCCTTCTACGCAGTGCAGAAGCGATCGTTCCAGTAGTGGCTGCGTGTGCCAGAAGGAACCCTCACCGATTTTCCAATAAGGCCAACAACTGCTGCCCAGCTCCTAACACAAGCTCTCACTTCAGGGCACAGCACCACAGCTTCTGAAAGCCATTGAGCTTTGAATTCAAGCCACCGAACCTCCTCCTCTGCTACTTGCCTGCCGTGCCTCCATTAAGCTGCGGAGCTGAAGGCAGTAGCAGCTGCTCGGCTGAGCGCTAAGCCAGCAGGGCAGTGCGCCACTGACAGCCCCGCTGCACAGCTGGGAGCCTCGCAAAGAACGCAGAAAGAGAGCTCATCCTGCAGCACATCCTGCGGTACTTCATCTTATCTTCGTGATTAGAAAACTCGCTAGATAAAGCACGTCTAACCCTGAGCAAGAGTGCTGTCATTTTTACCGGCAGTGACACAATTTCAGATAGAACTACCGGTCTGACGGTGCTGACGCCCGGCGTGTGCCAATCCCCGGGTGCAGACTTCGAGCCCACCCGCCTCGAGCCCGCGTGCTACCGCTGTTCTACCCACCAACCCGCCCACGGGCGTGGGGCTGCTCTCACACCGCGATGTTTAATGAACCATTTCGTTCCCTGAGAGGCTCTCCCGCCAAGTTACCCTTAGGCACACCCCGGCGGCCAAGCCTGTCCCGGACCGCTTCTTCTCCGGACCGCTTCTTCGCCATACCGCTGCCAGAGACGGCCATGGTGCCTGACCCGGCGGCGGCTCCTGGCGGAGCTCTGAGCGCTTCGGCTGCCCTCACAGCGCCGTGGGGCTCTCGGGGGCCGCCCCGCACTAGGGCGCAGCCGCACACCTACCTGCCGAGCTCCCTGCCGGGGCTGAGGCTGTAGCGCTGCTGGAAGGGCTCGGTGCGGATGGGCGTGCGGATCTCCGTCAGCAAGCCACCTCGCCTTCGGCCCCTGCCGGCAGCAGGCTGAGACGGGCGCTCATCGCGAGAGTGGCCGGGCGGCGGCTTCTCCTCGGGGCTCATAGCTTCTCCTGTGACAGCAGAACGCTCCTTCCCGCCGCACCACAGCTCCCACCCGCCCAACGCCGCTCAGGGGAAGGAGGAGTGCAGCACGCGCAGCGCCGAACAGCCGGCAGAGGGGCGGGACGAAGTCGCCCCGCCCTTCCACCCTTACCTTGGCGGGCGGGGGAGGGGAGAGCGAGGCGGCACGGCGGCGGGGCAGCGCCACCTGCCGGGGGCAGGCGTGGTGAGTGCAGCTGGAAGGGGAGCTGGCTAGCCGGCCGGCCGGCCGCCTGCGGCTCCAATGCGGGAGAGCGTTGCTGGCGAGGCGCTGCTGCCTAGGGTTCTTAGAGTGGCGTGGTGAGCCCTCACACGTGCCCTGAGGGAGCCGTGGGGAAGAAGGGCGAAGGCCTGAGGTAAAGCCGCGGGAGCTAGCCGGGAAGCGCCGGCCCTGTGAGGAAACGCGGTGCACCTCACGGATCTCCTCCCGGGTGTGCCTGAGCACAGGGCAGGCGTACGGGAGCCGTGGGTCTTGGAAGGGCCTTAGAAAGGCCAAACCGATTTCTACAGGAAACTTTACAGTAGCATGTTAAAGAATTTTGGATTTTAAACTTCATGGCGTAAATAAGTTCCAAAGTTTTGCCCTTGTTATAGTTATACAAGGGCTGCCCTGAAAGTAATGCCTTCTGCATTGTTATGTTGGCCCATGACAACAGAGGTGGATGTCAGTGATATGGGAATAGGGGTTGAGCCTTCCCAACAACATTCTGTCACATTTTATTGCTGTGTTGTCAGTAGAGCGGCAGTCTGACAAATTGGCATCTGTTATGGGAGTGTGTATGAAGCAAAGGTATGTCATTAAATTCCTCCATGCGGGAAAAATGGCATCCATTGACATTCATCGATACTTGCTGAACATTTATGGAGACCAGACAGTGGATGTGAGCAGCAGTGGCAACAGTGACAGTGGGTTACCTCATGCAGGCTCTTGTTCATCACTGGCAAAAATGCAAAGCTAATGTTGGTGACAGTGCTGAAAAACAGCATTTTGTAGCTGAGAATTTGCTATATCAAATAGTGTTATTGTGCTCTTTGTATCTGTTGTGGTTTCCATGGAAATAAATAGGAGGCACTACTTTCAGAGGAACCTATGTATGTAGTTGTATGTGTAGTCTATAGTTACAATTTTATTTTGTATGCTTGTGATGTTTTTACTTTTTGCCTCTGCACAGGTTGTTAAAAAATAACAGAGAAGAGATGGACAGGGGGGAAGATACGGGATTGATCTGGTGTGAGAGCTACTGTGCTCATAGCACACTCTGGTCTGGCAGGGCAGACCTGTGTTCCTTAACCAAGGATGGAGTTTTTTTTCTTTGGTTGTTTGGTTGATGGACAGAACTTGAAGAGACCTGGGAAATAGCTACGCTTGGCTCATTTCAGTGGCCCTTTGCTCCTTGACTTCCCTGGTGTCCTGAAGTGCTGAACAGTTCTGTGTGGCAGTTGCTTGCCCAGGCAGTCCTGCTGAATTTGTGTTCATTCAGCGCACAGCATCTTTGTGCCACTGCCTGCCAGTGTCCAGAGCATGAAGGAGGAGCAGCTAATGAGGAAGCAGGCCAGCATGCAAGGAAGCATCCAGGCCAAACCCCAGTCATTAATCGGTGAAGATTCAAATGGGAGAACAACTGCTGACAAGGCATTTCTCTGAAATTCCCTCATTCACTTAATGCCAAACCTGATTTGCAGGATTAAATAGCTGAAGAATAACTTCCAGAACCAGAATAATGGAGAGTTTGAGACTTATGGTATTGATGTGCTTTCTGCACTGAATGTTGTTTAGATTGTAGCAGGGCCAGACT
The DNA here is from genome assembly GCF_002078875.1 of Numida meleagris. NCBI lineage: Eukaryota > Metazoa > Chordata > Aves > Galliformes > Numididae > Numida > Numida meleagris. The sequence goes on along the minus strand of NC_034410.1, from coordinate 51,717,598 downwards.
GCTTGTGCTGAATGATACCACTTGGATTAAATGGTGGTTAAAAATTGTTACATCTAAAAGTACATATCAGAGGCATTTGCTATGGAAAAAATACTGTTTTCTGAAAAAATGTTCTTATCTTAAAAGCATGTTAATCCTAAATAAAGGTTTCAGATACTTAATTCTTGTGATTTTTTCTACTTCTTTACATACTTTCTCAATCACATTTCCCTAGGAGGAAAAAAAAGAAACTGCAAAGAAAATTAATGGAAGGAAGCACAATTACTGATTCTGAAACACGAACAGAGCATCCTTAACATATTTGGGGATATTTAAGATTTTCTGGCCCAACTTTATAGTAAATCATATGTTTTAGACAGTTGAATTCCTTTAAAAATTTAGCAATTGATTCTGTATACAACAAATCACAGGCTTTCAATTTTTGGAGATATGTTTGTTCAGACAAATTTAAAATATATTTGTATCTAAATTATAAAGAATTTTGAATGTATTGTTTCCTTCTATGTGAAAGAACTTTTATTCCATATTGCACATAAATTTATCTGTTTTTCTTCCACAGGATAGAAAATACCAATGATATCAGAAGCCCAGTGTCTTAGTATAACAGAAAGATGGATCTGTTGTAGTCTTAGATGGAATTATCTGGAGGATATGACAATGACAGAAAAAAATGCACTTTGGTATCTTTAAAACTGACCAAAATAAAATTTTCTCCCTCTTTACTATGCACTAGCCATAGAACAGACTGTGACTTGCTTAGCAGTGCCAGAATATTATGGAGTTGATACATAGAATCATAATTTTCCCTATAGAAAGAATAAACATACTCTTCATGACTCGCTGACGGTTTGCCTGTGTATTAAAATAGCACTTACCTTAGTTTTAAACTGCAGCACAAGCTTACATGTGGGGTCCACAGTAGGAGAAATGTGTGTGTGTGGACAGTGTTTGACTTATTTGGAGATAAGCAAACAGATGTATCTAGGCTGGCCACTCTCATGTATTATGTACTGAAAAAAAATATAAATTCTTTCTGTTGTTTGGATATTCAGCTTCAATCACCGCAACGTTATCTCTTGTATGATCAGTTGTACTTGGATGGCAGAACACTGGTTTCTGTGTATACAGATAACTCTTTAATATTTCAATATATTTTTTCGTTTCTGCCATCAGCATCCAAGGAATTCATTCTCAGCAGTGTTTGGCCTGCAGGCTGAGGAGCAGGAGGTAAAGTGGGAGACATCACCACCAGTACTCTGTTTAAAAGAATGCCTCTTTCCACTTAAGTCTGTACGCACTGGAATGGAGAGATCTCAGTTCTGCTCTGAAGATGTGTTGCATAGGGACATAAGGTTTGCTCAGCTATATTATCTGACTTCAGCTCAGTCTTCACAGAGCCTTTCTCTCTCCAGTATGAAAGCATTCAGGCAACTTGCACATGAGCATCCTAAATCATCATCATGATCCATTTATAACAGAAACATGGAATCTATGTATCCATAGCTCATCACAAAGAACTTACTTAAGGTTGTTTTTCAGGTGCTAAATTCATCCTTTCAACTTATGTAGTCACAGAGAAATATGATCTTCTGTGGCTGGAATTTCTGCAGGCTGCCTGAGCTCTGGATGAGGTCATTTATTTTGCACTGATTAATCCCTTATTTCTTGATGTGATTGTTTTACATGTGAATCAGCAGGAAGAGTTCATAACCTAAATTGTTTCACTCCTGTATTTATCAAATTCTTTTTGTCATCATGTAATAGCACTTGCACAAGAGCTCTGAGTACACTGAAAAACAGTCCTATGCTACACGCCTGTACAAACTGAAAGTTTTTACTAGCTACAACAAAAAAGTGTTACTAACTTTCACTTTTCCAGCCTAAGAATGGAAAGCAGAGCTCCACTAAGTGGCAGCACTATGCATAATTATTGCTAGATTCGCGGAATTATTTTTACATTTGTGAAAGTTTTAATATAAACTACTGCTCATATGGCAGTAATTTTTCATTTTGCTCCTAGGGTTTTATTTCATTATTTCCAGGACGGATGAATTAAGCTTGCACTAGGAGGATCTTAGAATAACCTTCCCAAATGCTTTCACAGGTTCATATTTTGCACAGTTTTCCATTTGAACATGAGTTTTATATATATTATAGTAACACTCATTTACCAGTTGGAAAACACATCATATGGGTCCCCAGTCAGATTGTGTGCTCCTCAGATCACTTTCACTGCTTCTCTGCCACACCAAGTCAGTCCCAGAGACTGATTCATCTTCCACAATAAGGTAGACTTTATATTTTACAAAATTAAGGGTGCAATTATACTTACTTCATATCTATGCCCTGCGCATGAAGATAATGTGTTTCAGTTTGTACTTTAAAATACATATGTGAAGCACAATTATGATGTTTTAAAGCCATGCTGTGTGCTTCACACAAAACATGGTAGTAAGGGTGAAATTCTGAGGTCCCAGTTCTGTTAATCAGTCCCTGTATCACTAAAGCTGTTAAATTCCAGGCCAAAAACAGGGAAGTTTGCATTCACATGCCAAAGATGCCAAAGCTATCATCAAACACATCCTCACACACTGCAAGTATAATCTTATATAGTAATCTGTGTTACTATTTCCAGTCATTCTTAAAAATTCACCAACTGGATTTAATACTAAGAAATACCAAGGAGATACTGAAGTCAAATCACAGCTTGTAACAAAGTTGCTAAGCAGATTCCAGTGCTGCCCCAGCTGCATTCCTGAAAAGCTGTTATCTAAATATGATGACTCTGTGAGGCACATATACTGCTTTGTCTGCTGGCTGAAGCATATGTATTAATGCTGCAAACAGAAAAATATGAGTGCATGCAATTTATTTTTGTATGCTATTTTGATTCTGGAAAACTAGCATTAGGAAATAACACACAGCAACAGTTCCTAAACTGCTGTCTGTTGAAATTGTCTTTTATTTGGATATTGAAACATGTTAAATGTAAAGGTATGTCCCCACAGCATATTGCTCTTCACAGAAGGAAACACAGGTGACCTCAGTATTACTCCCGTTTGTCACTGACACAGAAAACTTTCCCATGCAGCTCCATTATTTTTTTATACTATGGAAGTTTATTATATGAAATCCTACATGGTAGTGATTTAGGAAAAATATATTTAGGTGTAGCCTTCATGCATTTTCCAGCTAGAGTGGCTCTGTGGGGATGAATTTTGTTTACAGTAGAGTTGTGCTATAAACCTGCTTTGCAGCAAAGCCTCATACAAGTAAGAATCAGGCTTATGTTTCAAACAGAATAATATATCATTTTTTTTTCTCTAATATTCAATTCCATGAAGATGGGAACTAAACAAACAAAACCACGCACTTCATTTTGATATACCCATGAAAATTATTTTCAGGTAAAATCAATTTTGAAGGCTACCAGAATTAAATTAAAAAAATAATAGAGAGTAGCTTTGCAGCTTAAGAAAGGTTTATGATTAGAGGAGACACAGTGGATCCTTTGTAGCTTTGTTCTCTCTTCTTTGTTCTCCATTGTTCTGCAGAAATGACAGTTATTGTCCAACTGTCATCTTATATGAGAACAAAAGTCAGGCCATGAGCCAACTTCTTGTATATTTTAATAAAAACCTATGACTTTGCTACCACAGGGTGAGATGGGACTATTACTGATATGTCCTGTAGGCTGCTCTGTGTCCTGTAGGCTGACGGAGTTTTGTTGGCATGCCAGAAGGACATCTTATGTACATATGGAGGCTTTAGGTGGAATATTGCTGTATTTTAGCAAAAATTCAGTTCACAAATGAGTTATTGTAAGAGACATAGTTCCAGCCACATAAACAGATCGCTGTTGCAAAAACTGATGTCTCTGATCCACCCTAATGATCAGTAGCTCATCTCACTGCTTTTTACTAATGTTGCTTACCATTTTCCTTGGAGAGTTTTCTGATTGTTTCTATTTTTCCCCGTTAAAACTGTTTGTATTTGATTTAAGCTTTCCAGCAGTCCTTTTTCTACCATTACCCCTCATGAGGTGCCATTTATGTAAGAAAGCAGGTATGGTCAGCAAGGTGTCTGCTGACTGTATATCTGAGATGCGTTAATCTAACCTGGAATGTGCTAATGAAACATGCCTGAGATACTACAGTGATGAGCAACAAAGAAATGGGTGTGACATACTGAGAATGCCACAGCATCTGGTACTTATTTGCTGTCAACACTTAATGCAGACTTAGCATACACTATTAAGAAATCAAATTTGCACTTGCTTTTCATACCTGTAATGCAGTAATTAGATGTGGAAGTGAGGTAAGTACCTCTTTTGTCCCTGTTTGTCCAGATGTTTTCTGTAACAATGAATAACCTCACATGCTTTCAAGGTGGAGCTGGTCTTAGAGTTGTCTAGTAGAGAACAAGGGCTTCAGTTATGCACGCTTTTGGGGAGAACCTTAAATTTTAGACACATACCCTGGGAAACTGAACAAAAGCAGTGGAAAGGCCTAAATGCAATGATCAGAAAGGATAAGATCTTGTCCTGGCAGAGGAAGAGCAACTCGAGTCAGTGGACTTTCACCTATGCCAGTTTCCCCCCACTCTAGTAAAATACATCCTCTACAAAAGAAATTATTTGTAAGAGACAGTCCACACAATACCATAACAAAGTGATTTTATTGACATTCCTCTATAGTGATATGGTTGAATAGAAAGCACAGCCTATCATGTGACATTTTTCTGTCAATATAAGCAAAATCAGTCCAACAATGAGGACCTATCCTGACATTGACTTTATGCAGTCTTTAACAAAAAATGTAACAGACATTTCTGTATTTTAGAGAAATTGGAAGCTGCAGAGAATTTTGCTAATGGTAGAATATTTACTGTATCTAGTAACTACTATGTACAGGCATCTGTTTTTCTACTAGAACAAAGGAACTACATGCCTCACCAGAGAGAAAGTAATAATCCAATCTGTTGTACCTTATGATAACTGGAAATCCTATCATATATTTAGTATATTGCAGCAGGTTTTTTTTGTTTTGTTTTTAATAACGACCACTGAGGTACAGCAAGAATTATAATAAAAAAAGCACCGCATTTATTATAGAAAGATCTGTTGGTCTGTATTTGACTGAAAGTGTTCAATCTTGACTGGGAAGCCAATTAATATTACTATGGAGACAGGGCAAAAAAATATTATTTCAACAGAAATTAAACAAAACTCATCACATTCATCCTTCCAGATTTCCACACTGTCACAGGATTAATGGCAAAGGGTGAGTTTAACTCCTCTGCTGTCAGTGTGTATTTTAGTTTATTTGTCAATTTCCATGTCAAAATTCAGTATCCTACTTTTTTGAGCTACAAGTAAGTCAACTATTTGTTACTGTGAAACAAGAATAACAAAGCACAAAGCCAGCCCCCTCCACAGGCTGTCTCTCAGACTAGAATACCAACTCAAACCTTTGCTACAGTTTGCTGAAAACTTAAGGGGCACTTGAGCAAACCGGGTGAAAAAAAGTCCTGTGTCAGACTGTACAAAACTCATGATTCCTCCATTAGATGCTAGATGTAGTTTGGACCACTTACTCCTTGCCTTGTCATAGCCACAGATCTCCCTGGAACATAAAATCAAGTTCCAAATACGCACAGCCACATGATTGACACTGGATGCTCACGGAACGTACTGCAGACTGAAGTGACATTTGTTAAGTTTAGACCTGATGAAGATAACAGTAAGGTACAGCTGTGATTGTACTGGATCAAATCCTGCATACTTATGTGCTTGAACAGTCAGTGTGACTACTTCAAGGTGGAGGACCTTAAAATACTTATATTCATTCTCTTATCTTCAGCATAAGGCTACTATAGCACCAGGATTTCATCAACAGCATCCTTTTCTTCCTTCTACCATTAATATTATCACAACAATCACTTTGAGAAAAGCAAGCCCTCCGAAACCAAATGTACAAACTACCATCATTTGTTCCTCCTACCAGAGACTGCATTTCAAAAAAGCTGTTAGATTGCCTATTCCACTTTTAATCTGCTGATGTTCTTGTCATATCTTAATCTAGCCAACACCACGTGCAAAGGGAACTGAGGTGAAGGAGCTGAACAGATTTTTTGAATGCTCATTGCTTGTGTATTTCATTGTAGATCTGCTTGATGCAAAATTTGAAAGTGTTTCCTATGAGAAACTCAAACTAGAAATTCTGTAATTAACAGTCATATTTTACAAATGAAAATGCAGACCTGGGAAGAGAGCACAGATACTAATAATGGCATTTGAATCAAAAGATGAACAAGGAAGGCTGTATGCCTTGCATATGCAGTAATAAAACAAAATCAATTTATTACTTAATGGATAGGTTTAATAACAGAGCAAGGGAGATGGGTTCCTCCCCCTCACTTGTTAGAACCATTCTCTCCCTCACTCCATCATACAGAGACACTGAGGTGCATGGCTTCCCCTTCATTCCAGACTGGGTCCAGACTCAGCCTATGGTATGACACAATGGATGGAAAAATGCCCTGTAAGGTGCAGATCTGGATATCTCAGAGATTATATCAGTGTTTGAAAACATATTGGGGTAGGGTGTTTGGGAAGAGAGAGGGATAGAGATGGAATGGTAGAATGTGAAAGAAAAGCAAGAGTAGCATGGTGCCTTCTCTTTATGAAAATATTCGTCTGGTTTCCTCTATTCCTAGCTTTACACTAAAACAAACAAACAAACAAAAACAAAAGAAACCAAAACAAACAAAATCCTACAAGGAAATTCGCATGATTTTGTTACTTTGATGTCATCACAAACACCTACAAATAAAAACTTTTAAAAATACTCCTAGCTTGTGCACTTGAAAGCTAACTCAGACTAAGGATTTTGATGGGAAGTAGCGGGCTGTGCTGTATATTTCCTAAAGCAGGAATACACAAGTTGCTTGAGATAGCATTTGTCAAACATGGAGATGCACGGCACCTCATTTAGATCTTATTGTGTGGTGAGGGCCAGAATATGTTGTGATGAAGAATTTCGGGAGAACACCTTTGTTCTTTCAGTCAGTGGGTTTTGATGCTACCTCTGAAATACAAATATCTTTTATTATGCTACAAAAACAGTCTCACTTTTTCATAATAAAATAGAGTTTTAAATACTTAAAAAAATTAACTATACAGCATTGTAAAGAATTTTATTTTTTACTTCTTTTACTATGTTAATGAGACAGCTCTTCATGCACTGTTCTCTTTGGCCAAACCAATTGGATACTTATCTGTCTTTTCTTCTGTTGCTGGAAGACACCCAACGTTTGGCAAAGTGTAGATAACTTTGTTACATTAATATGACCAGGAATAAATCAGGAATTCACTGAATTTTAGAGCCCAGTGGTGAAGAAGGAGAAATAACGTGCACTGGAAGATTCTGTTTGGTCTCATGCTTTGACTCACTCTGATGTAGTTCATGTGCATGTGACATATGTTCTCAGAAAAAAGATTTCCATCTATACTCTGCAGTGGGGCTGGGCATGTGCAGTAGATGCTCAAGTTTGTGGAAATAACAGGCATAATTTCTCGTGTCTGGTATAACAAAGGTGGTGTGTAGTTAAGGCTTCCCTCTGCAACTGTACTAAATATGAATAACGTACTTTAAAATACATTCTCAGTAAAAGCCATACAATAAATTACTATAAAAGTGGCCAAAATGTTACAGAAATAGAGTGAATGGAGCAACTTAAGTATCCAAAATATTTTCTATATCACTAATAAAACCTACTGTCTAGAAACATACTTTGAGTTCCCTCATCTTTCAGATGTCTACTAAGAATCAAAGCAGAATGGTACAAAACTAAGAATGCAGTTTTTCAATTGTGATGAGTTTGTGTAGCCACCATAAAAAATACGTGAGAAAGCAGGGTTCAGCTCTTTTGTCTGGAGATAAAACTGGGAATAAGATGTGTCAGACATTGAAGTAATCTCCTGATTTTAATCATGCTGAAGCACATCTAGCACACAGCTGTAACAAGCCCCCAAGAAAGTGTATTTCATGTGAACTGCTAGATACTATGAGGTTACCTTCTTACTTACCTTCACTCTCCCTTCACAAGTCTCTCACTTCCTATTTCATGCATCCTTTCACATGTTTAGCATCAGATGTAAACATACTTATTTTCTTTTCCCAGTTAAGACAAACACTTTCAATCTGAGATTAGTCTTGGAAAATAAGGGCAGCAAATATTAATAAGTAGAACACAATCAGAGTGGTGATGTTGCCTTTAATAGCCTCAGAAAAATCCTTCCAAAGATAAGCCTACCACTGTTTTCCTTTCATTCCCTGGTTTCAGAGTTGGAATGCAAAGTACGCCAATTTGAAGTGGGTTCTGTCTGAAGTAATAAGAGATTACTCTTAAGTTTGGTCATACTTAACATGGCTGGAGGGCCTTTGGCCTGACTCCAAGAGGAAGTACAACAAAATTTTAACCATAACAGAGTTACAGTACCCTTCATCCTTGAAGAGCACCACCATTCACTGCAGCTTCTCATTCAATATATCCTAGACTAAAACTTTCTGTCTACAACCACTCTCAAGGTTACAGAGATTTGCACTGAACAAGAAAAGGAAAGTGACAACCACACACAGATTAGCCCAGTCTGACAGACAATAAATGGCTTCTGACACAGGGGATGGAATTGTCTGTACTTCCCATTTGGGAAGGAGCATTTTAAACATCAGAGAACAAAGATCTGGTAAACAGAATCCAAGCGTATTCACAAGAGTAGAACATTCATCTTATTTCCCCTTTTCCTTGTCGCATACAATACTAGGGTAAGGGAGCCTGGTCTTTATGCTACATGATAAGATATCCTTCTTTAGTGTGCACGGATTTGTGCTTCTTGTGTGGTAAACATTACAATAGAGATGCCCCTCCCAATATCTCTGAAGTGCAAGTTCTCTCCAGCACCGGCAAGGAACAGTTGTAGCAATCGCTGTTATGATTTGCATTGCATTTACAGGTTGTTTTTTAAGTTTTTGAAGGTCTTATCTGCACCGTTAATCTAGGCCAGTTCCAGCTGATGCAACTGATGTGAGTTCATATATAAAAATTTCAGTTTTGCTCGTAAGTGTCTCCGAGATGGACAATATGTACAGAGAAAAGAAGAATGGATGAAGAATATATTTGACCAGCTCCTAGTACTGTATTCAACTGTTAAGAAGTAAGATGGGCTGCAAATTGATTTAGAAAATATGGGTATATAAAAGCTTGGAATGCTTGATGATTTTTTTGTTTTTATTTTTTAATCAACGTAGGTGGAAGTAAACATTTATTAACATTTGATCAAGTGTAGTGTAACTTGCATTTGTATTTTCATTGTTATTAATGGAGGTATGTAGAGATATACAGAAACCTTGAGACAGTTGTTTTTCTATTGCATACAGACTAGCAGTCCATAGGAAACAGGATGAAAGCATGAAGGTTAGATCTTGGAGGGTGGCAGTTCTTCATGCACAGCCTTTGTCAATCTTGAATCTTTTTTGCTTTGTTTTAAAAAATAAAAACATGGGAAACCAAGATTAAATGATGTTGGAAAGATGACATCAATAGCCAGAAAAACACCAGAATTGCCTGAACCCCCTCATTCAAGTCCAAAGGTACTAGTTTCTTCAACAGCTGTCAACAGCTTTTCATACAGCATAGAATATGAAGGGTAAGGTGGAAGATCCAAACGGTTGAAACATGTGTGTGCCCTGCAGAAGGAAAATATGCTACATGTTAAGTTTAATTCAAATAAATGCAAGAGAAAACAAATATTGGGAAAACAAGATCCTATGGAAACTCAAGACATAAAAAAATTGTAACTATTAAACTCTGCAATTCCCCAGTCTGAGGTACTGAAATACACATGCACGTACAAATTAATATTTCAAATAGAAGACTCAAGCAAAGTATAAACATAATGTCATTCTCTGCTATCCCTGCATTAAACATTATTATGATAACTATATATTATTTATAATTATTTTATAATAATGGTTATTATTATATTATATATTATATATATATCATACATATATTATATACTATTTTTACTATATTAGGTATCTTCATGTAGAAAAATGTCAGAGGTCACTGAGGAGCTGGGGTCTAGGCCCTGATACAGAAAAAATTCCACATCCACTTTGGTTGGCTTGAGTTCCCCCCCCCCCAAAAAAAAAATGCAAGCCAGCTGTACATCTAACATGAGCAGCTAGTAAGTTTTGAGCTTGTGGGCATAATATGATCAACTATACTGAAAGAATGGGTTCAGAATGTGCTTATAATGAGGCAGAGCTGACTGGTAAAAGACCATTCAGAGATCTGCTAACTGAATAAGAAAGGCTGCTAACAACATTCCTGTAAGTCAACTGTCAGACATTTCTGCAAGCCCAGCTGTTAAATGTGATTTATTGTAGTAGTCAAGGCAAAAGCAGAGCAAGTTGCCAACACGAGAACTCTCTTCCCTGTTTTGTCCTTCTATTTACTCCCAGTCGACAGCACCTTCAAAAGAAGCCATGGAATAGGTTCCACGCGTACCTTCACCTTGCTGGAGCTTTACTGGTGGCAGCAATTAGACTCAGATGCAGATTGCACTTCACTGTGTGAGGTTCTATACAAATATGAAGCAATGACAGAGTCCATTCATCAAATGGGGCTGTGTGGTAGGCACACTTTCATTAAATTACTACATTTTTTATCAGTCTGCTTGGAGTTTTACATGATGCTAGAAATACCTCTGTTCCTTCTTGCTCCCTCTGATAAATTTGAATCGACAAAACTCCACAGAAGGAAACGCAGCTTCAGCATCTAATAATGTCTAAGCTTCTGATCCCTAGTATTTTTAGAAGCTGTGAAGTTGTTTTACTTCCATCTTTTCTGTGTAATACCATTACTGCAATGTTATTTTCTCAAAATTGAAGCAGAAAAACTATATTAGAGAAACAATTTAAAACTCTGCTAATCATCTCTTAGTGTGAAAAACATGACGCTGGTAGATGGGCTGGCCTGAGACTTGCAGATTCAGAGGGAGAGTTTTATCAAGCACTGATGGTGAATCATTATAAGCAACTGAAATATCCAGAGGCATGTAATCTTCATTGCATCACACAACTTCAATTAGGAGAGCTTTTACCATCAGTTTTTTACCTCTTAAGTGAAGATTTGTTAGCTGCTTATTCCCAGAGAGAGCACACAATAAATGCAGAATTTGCACAAATGAACAAGGAACACACGAGAGCTAATGAAAAATGAAGATTAATAAAGCCATTATTTAATATATCCCTTGAAATTAAATGTGGTAGATCACATCCATTGTCCATGAGTAGCCCTGCACTGTTTATTTATCTCAGCAATCTTTGGCAGCATAACTTGTTTCTACAATCCATTGTCAATACTTATCAACCACTGGGAGTAATTAACAGGAGGATTCTTGTAATCCCTTATGGATGTTTTCTCCACAGGTAAGAGAGTGCCATTCAGAATGCTGTTCCTGAGGTGCTCAGCTGCCTGGCTCCAGAAATGGAAGCAGCACAGTCACAAAGGCTCAGGACTGTGGACTGTGCAATGTAATTTCCCTAAGCCTTAAGTTTTATTGCTGTCTGATACTCATCCGTGGCCCATTTAACTGTATGAGACCAAAGCCTGTATGAGACTTTTACGTTATGTGTAAGTATATGAAGGGAGAGTGTCGACAGGATGGGGCAGGACTTTTCTCAGTGGTGCCCAGTGCCAGGTTAAGAGGCAATGGGTACAAACTGAAACACAGGAAGTTCTCACTGAACATGAGGAAAAACATCTTTCCCGTGAGAGTGATTGAGCTCTGGAACAGGTTGCCTAGAGAGGTTGTGGAGTTTCCATCCCTGGAGATATTCAAAAGCCATCTGGACGCAGTCTGGGTAATGTGCTCTGGGTGGCTCTACTTGAGCAGGGAAGATGGACTAGATGATCATCAGAAGTCCCTTCAAGCTTCAACCATTCTGTGACTCTGTGATTATGTGAAAGGACCATTATTTTCATGTGCTCTACTGTGTGGTGCAGACATAGCCACAGTCACTGCTCTGATGTTTACTTTCTTGTGGACATTCATCTGGACTGATCATCATGCACTTCGTTTCATATCATTTAAGAAACAGTCTTGCAGAGCTGTTGACTTTTAGTCATTCTTAACTTAGTCAAACTCAGAAAAAAAATCCATTCTCTCCCCTATGACAAGATTTACTGTAGTGATCACTTCTATAGAAGGGCCGTTCCAAGGCATCTGCAAAGGGCTAAGTTCCTTCTGAATGACATTGACTTCCTACTGATCCCAGTGGCAGTTATTACAGTAAGCATAACCCAGGGGACACTTGCTGTTTTGTAGTACTAGGTGTGATGCACATCTTGGGGTGGAAACATTACATCAGCAGTGCAAGAAACAGACATTGCAGTGAAAGAAGTCTTTCTTCTCTTAATTAAGCCTCTAACCACATAAGCACACTGACATTTGGGAGACTGTTCAGGGAGTGTGAGGTCTGAAATAAGAATAAGATTGCTAAGAGTTTTTATGGAAAGGATTCTGGCTTCTCTAGAAAGAAATGCTTATCTTGCATGTAAACCAATCCTGACCCTCACATGCATTCATCATCCAGTAAGTAAAGCAGTAAATGGATCACTTAAAATTTTGTTCTTCCTGGCAGCTTGTCTTTATTGCTTGAAGCAGTTTTGGTGGGTCTGAGCAGGGAACTTCAGCTGAGATTCTGGGAGAAAAAGAAAGTTTGCCTCCTGTGGAAGAAGGGACAGGCAACTCGGGGAGAGCACGAAGAAGTTGCTAGCATATGCAGGGAGAAAATCAGAAAGGCTAAAGCTCAACAGGAGGTCAACCTGGTCACTGTGGTAAAGGATAACAAAAATGTTTTTACAAATATATTAACAGTAAGAAGAGGGCCAAGGAGAATCTCCATCCTTTACTGGATGCAGTGGGGAACATGACCACTGAGGATAAGGAAAAGGATGATGTTCTCAATGCCTTCTTTACATCTGTCAGACCTGTTATCAGGCTGCTCAGCCTCCTTGGAAGTCTGGAATGGGGAGCAGAATAAACTCCCCACTATTTAGGTGGAAAAAGTTAGAGCCCTGCTACTCCACCTGGACTGTCACAAGTCCATGGGGCCAGATGGAATCCAACCGAGGGTGCTGAGGGAGCTGGTGAACATGACTGCCAAACTGCTTTCCACCATCTATCAGTGGTCCTGGTCAACTGGAGAGGTCCCAGAGGATTGGAGGCTTGCCAGATGCCCCTCTATAAAAAGTGTCATAAGGAGGACCTGGGGAACTAAAGGCCTGTCAGCCTGACCCTGCTGCCAGGGAAGGTTATCAAATAGATCATCTTGAGGGTAATCACATGGCATGTGTGGGACAACCTGAGGATCAGGTCCAGCCAGCATGGGTTCATGAAAGGCAGGTCTTGCCTAACCAACCTCATCTTCTATGACACGGTGACTAGCCTGGTGGATGAGGGAAAGGCTGTTGATGTAACCTGCCTACAGTTCAGCAAAGTCTTTGACACTCTCTCCCCCAGCATTCTCCTGGAGAAGCTGCAACCCGTGGCTTAGATATGTACATTCTTTGCTGGGTATAAAACCGGCCAGGCCCAGAGAGAGGTGGTGAATGGAATTAAATCCAGCCACAAGTGTTGTTCCCCAGAAGTCAATTCTGGGGCCCATCCTATTTAATATCGTTATTGATGACTTGGATGAGGAAATTCAGTGCACACTCAGTAAGTTTGCAGACGGCACCAAGCTGGGGGAAAGTATTGATCTACCTGAGGATAGGAATGCCCTACAGAGGGATCTGGACAACCTGGACTGATGGGCTGAGGCCAGTGGGATGAAGTTCAACAAAAACCAACTGTCAGGTCCTGCACTTTGGTTACAACAACCCCATGCAACACTACAGGCTTGGGGCAGAGTGGCTGGAAAGCAGCAGAGAGGAAAAGGATTTTGGGGTATTGGTCGACGCTCAGCTGAACATGAGCCAGCAGTGTACCTAAGTAGCCAAGAAGGCCAATGGCATCCTGGCTTGTATAACAAACAGTGTTGTCAGCAGGAGCAGGGAGGTGATTGTCCCCCTGTACTCTGCTTTGGTGAGGCCACACCTTGAATACTGTGTCCAGTTTTGGGCCCCTCACTACCATAACGATATTGAGGCCCTGGAGCATGTCCAGAGAAGGGCAGTGAAGCTGGTGAAGGGTCTGGAACACAAGTCTTATGAAGAGCAGCTGAGGGAGCTGGGATTGTTTAGTCTGGAGAAGAGGAGGCTCGGGGGAGACCTTATCGCTCTCTGCAACTACCTGAAAGGAGGCTGTGGCGGGGGTCAGCCTCTTCTCCTGTGTAACTAGTGACAGGACTGGAGGTAATGGCCTCAAATGGCACCAGGAGATGTTGAAGTTAGATATTAGGAAGAATTTCTTCACCAAAAGAGTGGTCAGTCATTGGAACAGGTTTCCCAGGGAAGTTGTTGAGCTGATATCTCTGGAGGTGTTTAAGGAAAGGGTAGATGCAGTACTTAGGGACATAGTTTAGTGGGGAATATTGGTGCTAAGTTGATGATTGGACTAGGTGATCTTAGAGGTCTTTTCCAACCTTAATAATTTTATGATTCTATGATTTTTAATCTCATTCACTGTTCACAGTGCTACGCTGTTTCTCTCAAGAATTCTCTCTGTGAAATTACGTGTATAAGGTTTTAAGCTTTTTGCATTCTTTTTTTCTTTGTCACGTCCTTTAATGCCTTACAATAACAAGACTGCATAAGCAGTACGTGTGCACAGAACTCCCTCCTATCCTATCCAGCCTATCCAGGCTCCAAACTGTCCCAGGAAAGAAGATGCTTCCTGCTTCACAAAAAGCTATAGCTGAAAGAATTCTCCATTCATCCCTACTCAATCAGCCAGAGAGTAGAAATCCAAGTCATTTAAAAGAATTTAAATATGTAACTTTTTTATTTCAGGATAAACCTTTGCATATTAACTAGGGAGAATAAACGCCAACCTTGAAGAACAAGGGCTTGAACCTGTTACCTACTCAGTGCTATTTCATCCGATATACTACATTAGTTTGAAAGAATCCATAATGCAAGTTTACACCAACAGAATTAGGCTGCCAGAATCTTGCCGTCTCCCTGGAACCTGCTTTAGTGTCACTGTCTGGAGATCTGGGATTTCAGGGGCAATCTTTCTTATGTGCATGAACTTAAAATAAATATAGACAGGAATAATGTGTCTGGTATAGACACCCTCCAGAAATAAACTACTGGCATAATCTAACTCTTGCATGAGTATATAGCGCCACTGTTAGCTGGTTCATGTAAGAGAACTGGTACCGACGAACAAGTTCACCAGTAAATTTGGAATGGAGTTATTGATTCTCAGCCTTCCTGAAAAAAGTATTGTTTATCCACTGTGCTTTCAAGAGGCATTCTGCATGTTACGTATTATTGGTTATTCTTTGAAAAGTAATGCATTCTAGAAATTTGCACCATGCATCTCTTCTGGGCTTGCTACACTGTTGTTGCAAGTGCAACAGTGTGGCTGTCTTAGGTACTAATCACACCACGCTCACTATAAGCAAATGGCAGCTGCATGCTCCATTGACAAAGTACAAGGAGAAGACGTAAGGGAAAGCTGCCTAACTACTTCAGCATTCTGGAGTACAAGCGTGAAGACACATAGAATCATAGAATCACCAAGGTTGGAAAAGATCTCCAAGATCATCTAGTCCAACCGTCCACCTGCCATCAATATTTCCCCACTATACCATGTTCCTTTGTACAACATCTAAACATTTCTTGAAAGCCTCCAGGAATGGTGACTCAGCCACCTCCCTGGGCAGCCCGTTCCAGCGTCTTACCGCTTTTTTGGAGAAAAAAATTTTCCTAATATCCAACCTGAACCTCCCCTGGCATTCTTCTTACACAGTTAAAAGTTATCCAATACTTTACGAGAAATTAGAAAACCCAAGGGCCAGACCAGCCTATCCTCAGTGACTCACCACTTACACAGACAGCAGAAAAGACAAGTGCATCAGCTTAATGCCAGCTACTCTAACACCTTTCACAGGACTGCATCTATTGGAGCTGGGCCTAAGAATTAGGACCAGTAATTAAGAGGTGCAATCCATATTTGAACACATAGATGACTAAACCTGATGATTGCTAAGAGTGAGAGAGCTGTTCTTTTTCCTAGGACTTTGAAAATGTGTAACAAGGTAATTCTCACTGTAAAGTTGTAGGCATTGTTAGAAAGAGAAGGGAATTTGCTGTCGGTTATTCTAAACAGCTAAAGTTATTTACACTCATACTATATCACAGGGGCGAAAGGCCTACAGGATATGACAGATGACTTTTCTTAACCTCTAAGTCTAAGTAAATATATAAGTAAATCTAAATAAACACGAGCAAATCATAATCAAGCATTTTTAAAAAAGTTTAAAATAACGTTTAGTTGCTTAACTAAAGATTTAGAGAGCCTCCATGTTTAGCCTGCATGTTTTACGTATTTCTTAACACTGTGTATACTTGGCAGCACTCCATAATTTTATAAAACTATAGGTAATAATTTGCAGTGATCAAGTTGTAGTCATTCCCCATGAGCAAGTGTTATTTTCTTTCCCCTGGCTAAAATGAACGCAGAGCTCTGAGACTTCTAAAAGGCGCTAACAACTTTCACCTGGAAAAGAGGCCTCTTTCAGGGAGAGTAACAAGTTTAGTGATTAGCAGACAAACATAAAGTTGTTAATGTGAATATCTCAGGGCTAACTGAATCTACGTCCTAAGTAATGCCTAGGTTCTCAAAGAAAGTTAAGCAGAGCAGGAAGAGGCCAATTGCTTTTTCAGAACTGGATGTGTCATCCCAAGTTATTTTCTGTGCACGTGCCAAGGTCCTCCCACCCTCCCCTGTCGACCCTTCCCATTGTGGGAAGGAGTGCAGAGAGCACTCTGCAGAAACACTGCACAGGCTGTGACTTCCAGCTGCTGCCTGGCTACAGGATGGATTGCCCTTGGTCAGTTCCAAAACCCCTACATAGAACCACACCATATATATGCTGCAAAGTGAAGATTAGGCCTATGAATAGCAAGCTGTAGCTCGCAGGCTTTCCACAATGCTGGCTGAAGCTCAGAGTGCACAAACCATCTCACTGATCTTACGTATTTCCATCTGTTTTTAAATTTCAGTTTTAAATCACTTAGCTTTCTTATAGGCTGTACCTCTCTCTATAGTGTCTGTAAAGTCTTTAGGGTGAATGGAAATAAATCAGAATGTAACAGGTGTGATTCAGCCAAGTTATTATAAAAGTCTGTGTTAAGGTGAGATGAATTATGCCTTAAAAACACTTCCTTCCCTTTTCCTGATTTTAGGGGGGAGTCCATGTAAGACGTCAGCTCAGAACATTCGCTGACATGGTGCCCTGGTCCAGATCCTGTGTGTCCCCACTGCATAAAGATGGGTAGACTTGGACTAGAATGATGAGCAGACTGGGACTTTTCCTCTCAAGAGAACACTGGAGGTCTGCTCAAGTCCATGCCTCACAGTATGACTCTGGGTAAACAACATGGACAGCAAGTAACTAGAAAACTGCATCAGACTCACAGTTAATTGACTGTCTGAATTTATCTGCAGGTCTGTGAGAACAAATTTTTGTAGTGTGCCATGAAAGAGGTTAGCCTCCTTTGGACTGCAGCTGTAAGCCCAAGGGACTCTCTGAAAATGCCTCCCTAACTGGGTGGTCTGGAACCTTTCTACAGAAGACTTGCTCTGATTCTACCCAACTTTGGCCTGATGAGAGCCATCAGAAGAAACTCTGAATGCAGGCAGGTAAACTGCAAAACATGTTTGGGTGCTTCAGGGTTTGCTTTGTCTTCCAGTTCATTTCCAGGAGAAAAATTTATATATGAATAAACAATGAGGATCTTGGAATGCAGGAAGAAAGCATCCTTAGGAGGGCAAACGTTCGTAAAAAACTCACTTAGCAAATTCATCTCAGAGGTGCTGAGATACGGACCCATTAGAAATACTCTGTAATCACACTGGGTACAGCCTCAGGCAACTGTAAGGACATTCAAGAAAAAGTGACTCATTTCAGGGGTAAGGATGATTGCTGGTTACGGGGAAGAACAGAACTCAAAGCTCAGTGTTATTGCTGGCTGTGCCACAGCTCTCTTGGGTAGCCCTAGGTAAGTCAGACCACCTATTGGTGCCTCAATTCCTTCATTCTTAAAAAGGAAGATGACCCCTCCATAGGAAAGCACTAGGAAGTCTGTGGATGCTGTATGACATCACAGTTCATTCTATTCTTGTTGACAGAGCTAGATGTAACAACTTGAGAATAATCACCACACAGTTCGAAGTTCCTCCACTAAGCTTCTTTGTGATGAAGAAGTGGAACCATCAGAGCAAATGAAGGGATTACACTCAGGTCTCTCACCAAAACTCAGAAGTGGATTCTAGCTTTCATGGCTCTGTAACTTCACAAGTATTTTTATCAGTATTTTGAGAGTAAAAGGAACAGAATCAGCTGACAAGCTCCTGCTGGTCTGGACCTGATACAGAATCAAAATAAGGTAACTAGGTTTGGATATATGGATATCTTCACCTTAACCACTTCCCAGGACTCAAAGTAGTTTAAATTGAGCCTGCAAGTAAAAAAATTAGCAAAATAAAAGACTTATCTCTGAATGTAATTACAGAACAAACTGATAATTGTTTCTTTGTTGTTTTAAGATGTTCTAAGAGATTCATCATCTCTATCAAACAAATGCAACGAAGTACAGGCTCATGCCTCACAAAGAACCTCTGTTTTTGTACTACATTTGGAACATACCTTGGAAGGGAGGTTATTTTCCCCCATTTCTCTATACAGAAACGCCGAAGCCCATTGCTTCCTCTGAGAGCTGCAAAGCCCTCATATGGCACACTTGATGTTCCAGTAACAAACTGCAACAACCGCAGTCTCTGCTCATTGTTAAATCTCTCCACTGCTGCCCAGAACCACCGTATTACAATGTGTCCATCATGGTAACCTAAACCAAGAAGCGAGAGAGAGAAATTAAATTCATACTCTCTAGTGTAACTAGCCTGGGATAGAAAATCTATAGAAAATCTGAGCTATCAATTTCTCTCATTCTTAGTTATTGATAATTCGTAGCCTCCATCTTGTCCTGGCTCTGGATACAATAATATAACTAACTCACTTGAAACCCTAACATTCAAATATAGATTTATTGTACATATGCTTCTTACAAACCCCTTGGCAAAAACTGGGGCTACCTATATGAGATATAAAAGACCAGTTGTAATACACTACACAGTTCAACTTCTAATGACTTAACTTCTGGTTCCCAAATACATTCTCATTTGAATTGCAAAAGTGTCCAACATACAGAGAAGAGTTTGGGGCTGCAAGCTCTTCTCAGCCAAACCTCCCACATGTGGGGCTCTGTGCCTTGGTTTGTGCTAGTACAAGCCTGCATAAAACCAGGCTAAATTTGTTTCAATTGCTAAACTAAAAAAAAAAAAAAAAAAAAAAAAAAAAAAAAAACAAAAAAAAAAAAAAAAAAAAAAAAAGGAGGATAATAACTTAGGGGACCAGCTGTACTTGTGATTAGCGGATTATTTCAAGGTAACACAACAGCTGGGCAGTCAGCAGCAAAGACTTAAGGCTTGTATTTCAGAGAGTGATACATGAACCTCTGAGACTTTCCTTCAGTAATGAAGAACTCATGAATTTTGTATTTATTCATCGTCCAAGACAGCCTGGATAAATCATGCTCAGCATTTAAAGCAAAAGTAGGCTATGCCTTAGAGGAAAATTGAAAAAGTTCAACTTGACACAGGTTGAGGCGATGGATGGCTAAGCAAGTTCTGTATTCTGTCAAAGTGCAACTGGGAGCAGAGGAATTCAACTCTTCAGCCTCCTTCCCTGCTGAAGTCAAGAGAACTTGTTATATTGCTTTCAATGAGGCCAGGAGTTCATTCACAGTAAGTTTTAGACCTACTGCTACAAATCCTTTTCAGTTCTTAATAGTCAAAACTCCTGTTAAGTTGGTAGAAAGAGAGTGCTCGTAAAACCTGGACAGAAGTACAGAAGAAATTTCCTTGTCAATTCTGTTGATTCAAACCTAATGTCTTACTTATTTTATCTTATGAGATAATCTTCACAAAAATTTTCTGAACAATCTGGGCATTTTTTTCAGGAAAGACAGGTGGAAAAAATGGATGAAGTCTTTCATGTTTTAGACTGAAAATATTCAAAATATTAGTAAGCATCAGCAGGCATTTTACCTCCACGATATTCTGTGTTGTTACGCCAGTCATTGAGATCTATTTCTGCAGTGCCAGCTATAACCAGCTCCAGTTCTCTGGCATCAAAAACAGAGACAAGCCTGGAGTCTACAACCTGGAACATAAAACACTTGTAAGCACAGTTTCAGACTGGAAATAAAGCAGATGCAATGCCTCTTAAACCTAAGGCTCTGATGGCCAGCTCTTTAAGTGCTGGCCACTGAAGTCTGAAGTCTGATGGCTAACTTTCACTCCTCTGCTAATAAATCTGTACTCTTCTTCCACAGGTCTGCTGATGTTTTGATCTGCAAACGACAATACATATGATTTGACCTGAATGAAGCAGTAAGTAGCAAGACATAGTCTGTCAAAAAATTCTTCATTGTTAACATTGATTCTGATGAGTGATTTTGATGGTCAAATGTGCACTAGATTTGTAATATGAAAAATTTGTTTTGTACTGGAATTTGCTTGCAATTGTGTACAGTGGCCTTAGGTCTTCAACCACTGAAGATGCAGCAGAGGTTTATATTCTTCATTAGGTAAAACCAAAAGCTGTAACAGTGTAAAGTATTTGCAGAGAGAAAAAGCTAGTGAAGCATCTGGGCATTTTAGTAAATTGTACACTTTGCCAATCTCTTTCTTCCAGACAGGGCTGACCAAGTCTACACAGCTACATAAACACCATCACTGGCTTCCACTTTCGGTAAACTTCAGTGCATGACTGCTCAGAGAGATCAGTTATCATTACTGTTCCATGTATTCAGTATGTGCTGCTCAGCTTTCCAGAGATCCTATTCTTCTGGTTTATTTCCCTCTGTGAGATATCCCTCAACTTCTGCTTACATAATACTGCTGCTAGGGAAAGATACATGGTTGAATGTGATTAGTATGGGACATGAATAGGTGACTACCTGGAGGGGCTAGCAAAGCAGCAGTTTTTCATCCCATCTTTGATAGTCCTTGTAGCAGCTCTGCCACAAGGATGTCTTCAGCAGAGGTAAGTTACCAAATCCAGGGACAACAATGGAGCACCAGTCATGAATATCAGCAAGACAGCCAGTTGATCCCAGAACTAATTTTACTGTAGGGAGCCCCTAAAGATGCAGTCACACCAGCTCCTCACTGAAGTGATTCTGCTATGGATCCAGACACTCCGATTCCTTGCCATTTGTGTATTTTGCTACTTCCTAGGCTACTGATAAAATATAGTTTAACCAGGGGTCATCTCATTCAGATGATGAAAGGCAGACAGCGGTCACTGTTACTTACTTCATAGAAGCCACGGACCAGGGCCTCTGTTTGTTGAACAACTCCTCGTTCCACTCGCCACTTAACCATTCTCTCGATGTATTCTTTTTTGTTCTTTTCTGTCACTGCTGTATTTGCCCCTCCAGATTTCAGCTCTCTCTCTGTCACCTACAGAACAAAGATGAACAGTGGAGTAACAATGTATGGATCACACTGTGTTTTAAATTTAAGGTGTAATTTGAAAACATAAATGAAAAATGTAATAGCCATATTTCCAGTTCTATCCCCCAGTCTCTTGTCCTTTTGTAATAGAAAGAAGAGGAATAATGATGGGCACTCACCTCCACTCCCCAACCACTCCTGCAGCACATGCAGAGAGTGATTCAAAACCTTTGGTTTATCACATATATACTTAGCAAATGGGAAACTTTCAGAAGTTACATACAGCTTTCTGACCTCTGTTCCTCTCTCAGCCCTAGCCTTATCCCCAGTTGAAGCTGGACTGGTTTGTAGGTGACTCTAAATTGTACAGCCAAAGACTGATTCTGAGGGCACCATTTATAAGATATGAGCAATATGCCATCCTGGCCAATCTTTTAATTTCCTTCTCTCCCATTTGTTCCCAAGAGGGAGATATTCCTGCCAGCTTGCTATTGCTGCAGGCTACCCAAGCAGTAGTATGGGAAACAACAGGATGGAGGCAATTCCAGTGTTGGAACTTTGCAGACTGTTTTGCCAACTGAAAGGGCTATGTATCTACTTGTGACAGACTCTCTTAAGCAACAAGTGTTACACCTAATTGATATAGAATAGGTGTTAACTCAGAAATGCCAAAAGCCAAGAAAATTGCCACAAAATAAATAGTTCCAATACACTACCTAAACAAGAACTGTGCACCTTGAACAGATGAGAAATACAGTCATTGTCAGAGTTTTGTATCAGACATCCAAATCTGGGAAGTTAAAAGCTATCTAGGAGTAAGAAAATGTTAATCAGTATGTACTGTAACTACTTTTAATAGATTTTCTCTGCGTTTTAATGGTTAATTTAGTTGGGTTGGGTTACTAAGGCCTGAGATAAAGAACTGATTTAAGGAATCAGTCAAGATTCTACCTAGCAAGAATATACTCCTTCTTGCATGTGATAGGATATATTATTTATTCTGTAATTATTTTCACATTGAATCCTGTGGATTTTAAAGGAAGAATGTTTTGCTCCTATAACAATGATGTCTAGCACAGATATTAAATGAGTTGCATGAATACATACTCATTACTTGTATTGTTTATATTATTATCTACTTGTTAGCTCAACAGAGAGCATGCAGAGTATATTTAGTATTTACGTCATTTTGCTGGAAGGACATGTAGAAAATTATGAATTATGGAAACACTCAGCGAGTCATCTAATATGTAGCTTTGCTGAGAAACAACAAGAACAAGTAAGGTTGGATGTAATGAATTAGGAATTCTTAGCTGGTTCAGGCTAAATTCCCAAATGTAAATCACTGCATCACCATTTCACAAGCAAAGCTGCATCATTCAGATGCCATGCTGTACTTTCCCAGACTGCACTGGTTAAAATCAATCATGAATAAATGTTGTCTAACTTTAAGCATGACCATAAATCCAGCTGCTCTATATTTCCTTTCAAGGTTTCCCACAGATACCTAGACCACTCATGATTTCTTACAGAATCACAGAATTAGCTAGGTTGGAAAAGACCTACAAGATCATCCAGTCCAACCATCCACCTACCACCAATAACCCCACTAAACCATGTCTTTCAACACTACATCTAAATGTTTCTTGAACACCTCCAGGGACGGTGACTCCACCACCTCCCTGGGCAGCCCAGTGCCTGACCACTCTTTCAGAAAAGTAGAATTTCCTAATGTCCAGCCTAAATCTCCCCTGGCGTAACTTGAGGCCATTCCCCCTCGTCCTGTCACTAGTTACAAGAGAGAAGAGGCTGACCCCCAGCTCACTACAACCTCCATTCAGGTAGTTATAGAGAGTGATAAGGTCTCCCCTGAGCCTCCTCTTCTCCAGACTGAACAATCCTAGCTTCCTCAGCTGTTCCTCATAAGGCCTGTGCTCCAGACCCCTCACCAGCTTTGTTGCCCTCCTCTGAACATGCTCCAGGGCCTCAATGTCTTTCTTGCAGTGAGGGGCCCAAAACTGGACACAGTACTCGAGGTGGGGCCTCACCAGTGCTGAGTACAGAGGGACAATGACTTCCCTACTCCTGCTGGCAACCCTGTTTCTGATAGAAGCCAGGATGCCATTGGCCTTCTTGGCCACCTGGGCACACTGCTGGCTCATGCTCAGCTGAGCATCGACCAATACCCCCAGGTCTGTTTCCTCCACACAACCATCCAGCCACTCTGCCCCAAGCCTGTAGCGTTGCCTGGGGTTGTTGCGGCCAAAGTGCAGGACCTGGCACTTGGTCTTGTTGAACCTCATCCCATTTGCTTCAGCCCAGAGGTCCAGCCTGTCCAGATCTCTCTGTAGGGCCTCTCTACCCCCAGGCAGATCGACACTTCCTGCCAGCTTGGTGTCGTCTGCAAACTTACTGAGGGTGCTTCAGCTTATCCATATAATTCCAAATCTTCAGTTTATCCACATAATTTTGAATACAATTATTAATCTAGACTTGGAGACAGCAAATCAAAGACTGGATTCCCTCCCCCTTTTTTTTCGTGAAGGTATTAGCCACAGCTGTGAGCTAGAATTAGGAGCAGCACATTCAGAGCAGCAAGGAAACACTACAACAAATCTAACCCACTTCTTTAACCTGACCAGAGCAATTGCCAGTGCAACCACATATAGGGCTTGGAGACAGACCTGGAAGAATACTTTCTAAAGGGTAAAAGCTTGCGAAGGTACTTAAAGTCACAAGCAACTGTCACCTCTCTGAGTCTTAAAAGCAAAACTCTCAAGCTGGCATCCAGTACCCATAAATAAAAATGTGGGATGCTTGCACTGATACCATGTATTTGCTCCAGGCACCAGTATGGAAGAGGGCTGGAGATCCTCATTAGTACATTCAAATTTAAAAATAAAAGTACCAAGAAAAAAGGTTTAGCCCTGAAGGATTAAAACTAAATACACAGGTCAGAGATGCACAGGAAAGAAACAATGAAGGAAATGGTGACTTGTCAATAATAAAGTCATTGTGGAAACAGGACAAAAAGCCTGCGACCCATGTGCAACACAGTTTCTTCAAAGAGCCACTATTTCTTGTCTCCCTTACCCAACTCTTGAAATCCAGCATCCCAAATATTAGCAGAACTCCCACTGTGCATAGCAAAGCAACGTGCAGATGGCATTTAAGTGGTCAGATACTCCTGGCATGCAAGAATTTCCAACTGCGATCCATCTGTGAGAAAAAAATGTGCTCGAGATTTCTTGGGTATTTTGCTGTCAGCATTCAGCAAATTTCATAAGGGAAAAATCTCACCTTCAGTAAGGACTCTTGGATTCTCACAATCATACTTCACAGTGAGAATCATTTTTTCCCCCATTATTAGTTCTAGCTTAGTTCTAGTTTAGTGTCTGGTACATATGAAATAAAGTACTAGACAGAATGTGAACTGGCATCAAAGTATTTTGTGTACTTTTGCTCTAGTATCACAGTATCTACAACAGATTGCAATTTTATTTCTGTTCTTTCTGGAATCATCTCTTATCTTCCACAACGGACATCTTTGTAATTGCCTAGCTCTTTTCTTTGAGGAATGCAGAAAAATAATTAGTGTTCCGAATACACTGTATTAAGGCAATTCAAGCTGAGATTCTTATTCATCTTTGTAGTCTTCCAGTGCAAGTACAAACTAGTCTCATCTGTCTTTGTGAATATGTCTGCATGTTTCTGTTTGTCTTCATTTATTAGTCTTACATAGCCATACCTTCCAGGGAAACGGCTGTACTGTCAATCTAATGTCATGCAAACTCTCAGCTTCCGAGAGGAAAACCCCCAACATTTAAGTCTGTGAAAAACAATGTTAATCTTTCCTACAAGGGATTCTTACTTCAATTCTTCTGCCCCATCCTTTTTATTTCATCTGTCCTTGATTCTGGTGATTCTTCATTCTCTTGTATAACAAGCAGACTAACTTAAGTTTTGAAAATACCCCTGAAGTTTTGCTTGATTTATTACTTTCAGGCTTATAGCTTATAGCTTGAATATTTACTCCCAGGGCCAGAATTCCTCGTCTCCAAAA
Source organism: Numida meleagris (assembly GCF_002078875.1). Lineage (NCBI taxonomy): Eukaryota > Metazoa > Chordata > Aves > Galliformes > Numididae > Numida > Numida meleagris. The sequence goes on along the minus strand of NC_034410.1, from coordinate 51,691,769 downwards.
CAAATCTAATTCTCTCCCTGCTCTGCATGCCTTCACTCTGTATGCCTTCACTCTGCACAAACTCCTGTCAACTTTTCTTTTGAGGAGCCACTCTCTGCATATTCTACCTGATCTCTCCATTCTCTTTGACGCTGTGTATCTCTGCACCTTACACAGGAGTTAACTTCCTTCTTTTGAGATTCTACAGTATCTGATATGCACGGTTCTTCTGTCTCTCTAGCCTTCAGTATGTCCTCGGAGATACTTAATTTTTCCCTGAATATTGCTTTGAGTCCCATCAAGACTTTTTAGAGACAGTTATAATCCTGTATGGGTTACAACAGCAAAGGCACCAAGGCTTCAGTGTAAGCCAAAGAAACCCACGGAAGACCCTTGTATGTGTTTTGGTTGCCAGTCTGCACTGAAGTCAGCGTTGTTTTGTATTTAAAGTTGTAGTTATCCAGATCAGCTAGATTAAAGAGAATTGTCTGACTTACGTAGAGCTGAATGATAAAAAGCCTAGTAACTTGTATACAGCAAGATGATAAGCAGGTGCAAGGTAGATAAGAGGCAGTAGGCTAACAGGAATATATTACACAAAATAGTGGTAAGAGTTGCCTTGTCTTATACGACCCACCAAATACTTTTCTTCCCTTTTGACCTCCCTCTTTTCAGTCACATCAGCTTTAAGTTACGTTATTGAATATACTGAACGCCACAATCTGTGTGAACTACATCCCGGAGAGAAGAACTGCACTCCACTTCAGATAATTCCTCATGTTCATCAGTGTATGTCTCAACAGGCCTGTAGGAAGGCTGTGGATGCTATTTTATAACATAGACCCTAAGAATAAACATCTGCATTAAAACAGGTGGCTTGAAAGAAACAGAAGGCAAGAGAAGAAAATGTTACTGAAAGGCTAAATGATCTGTTTAAAGATGTTCATCATGCTCAACTTTATCAGCTTAAAATTTGCTTTTCAGATGTTTTGCATAGCTGTGCTCACCTGTCCAAACACCTCCTCATTCACTGTGAAGGTGAGATCCAGGATATCTGTGATGTTGTTATCTTTCATCCACTGCAAGCTTTGATGGAACTCTTCATCCAGGTACTCTAAGTCACTTAAATCACATGGCCTGGTTGTGAGGCAAGAAAAAAGATGTAGCTGAATGTGTGAACCCACAACTATTGTCAGGATGACTTATCAATCAGAAAGTAAGTGAATTTATGACAGAGATCCAACATAAAGCTGGTGTTTGCTTGGTTTGCTTAACATCAAAGCCCTTCTTAACCCAAACCCTCTTAAAGTAGTTCTGCACTGTCTGCCTGGCGGGGCTCAAGGCCAATTCTGTTGGCTGCCTGTATTGTTTGCTGTTGGAAGGCATCCTTGGGGTTCAATTTTATGTGAATCTTCAAGCTGCCATGCACTTCACAGCACATGCTTACCTTCAGCCCCAACAGGCCCCACAATGTTCTGCCTGGATGCTTCCCTGTATCCATCATCTTCAGGAGAGCTCACAAGACTGACATAAGGCAGACCAGGCATCTAAATTTTTGCTAACAAGGAGCCAGCCTTGCTGATTGAAAAAGCACGTGTATGTTACAGGCAGTTTGGTTTCAAACTCCCGAAAGGGGCAAGAAGGATGCATGAGCACTCTAGTTTCATACTAGCTCAGATACAATACAAATATGAATGTTTGGAGCCCAGTAATACTAATTGCTGAAAAAATATAAAACAAAATGCATGTTAAAGATCTCTACAGACTCTTAATAGAAATACCTTTCCTGATTTGGATTCATTCTATTTCAGCTATGCTTTAGTGTAGTCTTTGTCATTTAATTATAGTCTTGACTTACTACTTGTTTGTACTGCAAATTTTATGTACATTCTCTTCCTGCAGTCCATTAAATAGAGACAGATTATCAGTTAAAGTTAACCTTATAAACCTTACAGAATTGACAATGAAGGTAATATATTACTAGTAGTAGCTTCTGCTTGCTAATGTAAAAGACAGTAGAAGACCAAAAACAAACATTCACTGTTTCTACCTGCATTAGCATTACTAATTTAGTCCCAAGTTGTGAAAAACTACCCCACCAGTGAGTCATGAGAAATCATGTACTTTTCTTAATATGCTCCCCCTTTTTTTTTAAAGAGGAAATAATGATACTTGTTCTATCAAAGATGATTTTCAGTTTTCCATATATCTTAATTGCTTTGATAACTTAATCAATATTAAACTTTGGAATTATGGGGCAGTACTTTCAAAGGCATATTCCTAAATATCATACTTCCTATCCACTTTTAACAACACAGGCAGCATTTACCAAGGGCAAATTTTTGGAGAAAGTCAAGAAATATTAAAATAAGCTTGTTTTCTATCATGAACAAACCAAGACACAACAGAAAAAAATGAAGGTCAGAGTGATTGAAGCAACTCCATGAAAGTCTGTGTTTCTGTAAGATCCACTGCAGAATCACTGCTTCTGCATTGTTTCTGCACAGTTGTATGCTTATACTTACAGCCTTAATAGTGCTTTGTAGAATGGCCTTGTGAAGAAAGCATCAAGAAGGTACTGATGAATGAGCGCAAGGCCAAGAATACGACCACTGAATCTGAACCTAAGATATAAAAATGCAGAGTAAATGAAATATAATTCAAGACATTCAGCATATGAACTTACACAGGTAGCAGCTGTTCTTTGTTTCTCATGTTTCTTATATTTATTCATTTTTTTCCCAGCAGATATTTAACATTACCTCTCACATCTCTGACTGATCAATAATGGACCTCTCCTTGATCCATCTCCTGCAGAACCTATACATGCACCTGGCATGATGTGAGCTTGCCTGTGTCAAACCAATAAATGTTTTGAACATTCAGATTCCGTGATCCTTAGTTGAATGTTCTGAAGCAAATGTACTCCATCAAACACAATGTTTAGACAGTGAAAAACTGTAATACTCTGTCTGGCCTTAGCAGAAAAACATATAATATCACCTATTCAAAACTTATTTGTGAAAAAGGAAAAGAAAAAATGACACATCCTGAGTGTAAGCACTTTTAAGCTGACTGATATCATAGTAGAGTTTTACTGCACAAAAGATGAGAAAGAGTTCAAAAAGCTGAGAAATCATTCCTTCTACTACAGGAGCCAAAGCAAAGACTCTTCCTGCATAAAAATTAAATGTGAATCTCATGAAAAAAGTAGTGCAAAATGCAGTCAACTTTATGCTCATGGGACAGTACAACAAGTGCTTAGTTTGTCAAATGGGTCACAAAATAGCATGCTGTAGGCCCAGTTAGCATTTACATCACCACAGGAGCTGCCTTGGGGTCCCCAGCATCCAAGAAAGGTGCTTATGGTATGCAGCTGACTGGTAACAGAAGAGTGGTTATATTACTCCCTTACAGCTGTTTCCACAGCAGCAACAAAAGGCAGCTGTTGGATCTAGTTAGGACCTGCTTTACTTCACTTGAGCTGCAGTGCAGTGCTTCCAGCAAAAAAGCAATGAAAAGTGGGGGAGCTGACACAATGAAAGCACAGTGGAAGCCAGACAGCTCAAATCCCAGAGATGCTGAGCCTGTAATCCATCAGTTTTATAGCACCTTCAGGATCTATAATCAAGTCTGTTTGTCCCAAATAATGCATGTTGGCTTTTTTAGGTTTGTTCTTCATAGCTCTGTCCTCCCATCCCTATACATTTTGAAAATGAATGTTGAATGAAAATACTATCAGCAGCAGGCATTCCTCACCACAGCGCTCATCCCATGGCTACTCAGCGGTGCAGGAGACAAATTGAATAAATTAAAGCTGAAAGTAGATTGCCAAGAAAAGCCTCCCTGGCCTGGAACTCTCTGCTAAGAAACTGGTAGAAAGCATGAACAGCATTGGTTTTCTCTTTGCTGCTTGTATCGCCTCTTCACATGTATGTGGTTTTGCTGGTATTGCAAAGCTGACATGAAAGGCTAGTGCATCTAGATCAAGGTGTTTACAATCACGAGCATATGTTATGCTAGCTGTTCATGGCGATTTAATTGGAACCAGTATTTTATGGCAGAACTTTTTCAAACAATCCAGACCACAGGCAAAGTTTCTATGTGAAAAGACCAAGTCTGGTGGGTCAGTGTAAGCAAACACATGCAGAGCAACCCTAGGCTGTGTAGTCCACACTGTGGGGGCCTGACTGTGGTTCCACAATCCCAGCCCTTGTGATGGTACAGTGCTAACTGGTCTGGATAAAGGATGTGAAATAATTAACAAGACATTGCCACTCTTGTTGCTTTGCAATACAATAGATTAAAAAAAAAAAAAAAGCTACAGTGAAAATTATAGCTCTTGGCAGCTCTGTATCTCCTCAGGAGACAGACTGCTGCTCTTCCATCCTGAGGGGGCTAAACCAGAGCCTACAAATCCTTCATACCTTGCGGCCAGCTTTGATATCTCTGTAGAGACTTACTATACTCAACTTTTTGAGCTGAAAAGTGGTCTAAGAGAAGATCCTCTGGTCCCTTGTCCATCCTGGACACTGCCTGGGACCATAGTCTTACACCCAGCAGTGCACTGAGAAACATGGGCTGAAGTAAGTCAACAGGGACCTGTCAGAAAGGAGGTCTTTGCTAAAGTGCTCACAGGACAACTGTACAGTCTGTTGACGTGTATCTGTACAGTCCTTCAAGCTAAGACCACTAGCAGCCAAGCGTAACAGTAGCACCAAATATATGTCAAAACTTGGAAAAATCAACAAGAAGCTTTCAGTCCAAAAAACTTCAGGACAGCCACAAGAAATAGCCCCTTTTACAAAAGACTGTTAAAATGAAAATAGATCCTTGTGTTTATTTCTTCCTGAAGAATTTAGTGCACAGGTGAAAGTCAGAGATAGGTGAGACAATCCCTTCAGAAAAACAAGTTTTCTTGATGGAATAAGCAGCATAGAGGTAAATCCTGGCTGGAGAGCACATACCTTCCTTAAACCTGACTTGCATATATCTTTCTGAGGAAGTATAAAATGCTTACTCCATTACTTTGTAGCAGGAAAAATATCTTGTGAGAGGTGAGGAATACAAATTCTCATTCTGTCTTTTTCTTTCAACACCTCCCCCTTTCTGAGACAATCATTGAGTCTGAGTAATGCACTAGCAGAGAGAGGAAACACAGGAGGGAGTTAATGAACAGGAAACGGTGGAAGGAGAGACAGAATTAATGAGCAGTAGGGCTGCTCTGGGTTGCCTGCCTATTGAAACCATTGCTACACTCAAAAAGGACATTGTGTGCACCTGCTTTCTGGCTTTTAAAAACACTACTCTTTGACCCATTTGCGGGAGTTTCCACACTGCCCAGCTAACTTTCTTTCCTTCTGGAAGCTGCAGGTGCCCTTGAAAGAGTCTGTTTTCACAATAGCTTGTTGCAAAATAACAGGCTCGTTCTCCTCAGTGGGACTCTGCATACTTCTCACGTCTGTGCACACACAGACAAACCCACATGTAGCAGGGACTAAGCAATATTTTTTCTTCCAACTGCAGGTGATTCACAGGAAATTTAATTTACTCTGCTCCTTATCATATAGCAGCAGAATAAGGGAAGACCAATAATGACTCTTTGTTACAGGACTCTCTCTTAACTGGTTGAACTAACACAGCTGTACCTGATGTGACAGTCCTTCCTTAGATTCAGATGGAAAATGATTTACAAAGTTGTTATCTATGCATACAGACAAATAATAGTTTTTGTTTATCATTCTACAGAGGATGCTTTGTGGGATAAATTAGCTATGGTATGACAAACTTTAAATCCTAATAGAGAAAGTATTTTATGGGATTAAAAAAACTGAAAATCTCACAAATCTTAACTCCCTGAAATACATCAGCTGGATGTAAGTGTGCCCTTCCTGATGCAGAAGTTTGTGCAAAGAATATTCAAAGAAGGCCACAAAAATCATAGAATATCCTGATCTGGAAGGGAACCATAAAGAATCATCGAGTCCAACTCCCAGTTCCACATAAGAACACCCAAATTCAAACCCTGTATCTGAGAGAGTTGTCCAAATGCTCCTTGATCTCCAGCAGCTTGTGGCTATGCCCACTGCCCTGGGAGCCTGTTATGGGGCCTAGTCACCCTCTGGTGAAAAACATTTTCCTAACATGCAGCCTGTGTCACTCCTGATGCAGCTCCAGGCCATTCCCTTGTTCTTGTCATTAAGAGAGCAAAGATCAGCACTGTCCCTCCGCTCCTCTCATGAGGAGCTGTTGGCTGTAATGAGGCCTCACATTAGTTTCCTCTTCTCTGGGCTGAAAAAACCAAGGGACCTCAGCTACTCCTCATCCATCTTGTCCTTCAGATCCTTCCCCATCTTCATAGCCCTTTGGATGCCCTCTAATAGCTTTATGTCCTTTTTATATTGTGGCATCCAAAACTGCAGGCAGTGCTCGAGGTGAGGCTGTACAGTGCAGTGCAGAGTGGGACAACATCTTCTCTCATCTGACTGGAAGTGTGGGCTTGATGCATGCCAGAGAATGGTTGGCCCTTTTGGATACCAGGGAATGCTGCTGACTCAAATTCAACTTGACATCAAACAGAACCCTCAGATTCCTTTCCATGGGGATATATTTAGAATGGAAATAATAGGGAAAATATTTAGAATGGCCCAGTCATAGTTAAAGCTTTAATCTGAAAATGCATCCTATTAAGTGACAGAGAATTCAGTCATGAAACCCAGATTAGTAGGAACCTGGGCATCATCGGCTCAGAAACCGTGGCACAGCTTGCTTTAAAAGAGTTAAAGCCTTAATCATTATGAAAAGCCTTGTGAGTATTCATGAATTTTAAGCAAAACTAGCAGTGTGTCAGGCATATGCACTAGAGGTATGTGTCTATATGCTAGTAGCACACATCCTTGTGTTGTTTCACTGCAGGACATAATCAGCAAGTCCTGTAATGAGCTACATCTACAGAGCAATAACCTAGCATGAAATCAGATCGTCTTCACAAAACCTTGGCAGCAGACCAAATCCACACCTTCTATCAGCTTCATTAGCGAATGCCTGTCTTTAGTTTATTTAACCTCTACTCATGGTGACTGAACTTTCAGAACTTTTGATCAGACTAATGTGGTAATATGAAGTGATCTCTTGTAGAAAGGTCAGGCAGGCAGGCTGGGATAGCTAACACTGATGTTTATCCAATTGGCATCTACAAATTTTGCAGACTGCCTTTTTGCCGCCATGTCATTTGATGTTGTGGCAAATTTGATCTGCACATCTGCAGGCTCACAGGTGAAATCTGTGGTGTTCCAGTGCCGCACCTCTTTGTTTCAGGAATCTGATGAGCTCATGTGTCATTAATACAAAAAGAATGGCTCTTACAAAGGCCAGGAGACAAAAGTTCATAAAGTCTCAACGCATTAAAGACAGAAGTTAAAATAATTCCTAAACTAAGTCCTGAAGGAGAATTCTAACAGAAGGAGTGACAAGATTATTGTTGGCTCATTTTCTTTTCTTATATCTATCCTTAATGTGAAGAATTCTCAGCATGACAAAGATATAATTCTAGGTCATCTCTATTTTGCTTTTCTCATGTTGCATTGAGGAGTAATCCCACTTCTGATGTCTAACACCTCACTTGAGGTGTTAACCTGGATCCCCACACACTTCCTCTGAAGGAATTAACCAATTTTTCTTTTGTTATCAGGAGAATGAATAAGAAAACGTACAGTCGTGGCCCACCAGACCAATAGTTTGTTGTTTCCAATAGTTTGTTGTTGACCTGCTTTATGTTCTATATACTGAAATACATAGTATCTCAGATATGTTTAATATTAATTCCAGGTTTTCAGACAATTACTGAGTTTTTAAAAGGGACTCTCCTTCTTCTTCCACTATAAAACCACAGAAAAGTTTGTTAGATAAGGTTGAGCAACTTGGTAAGCTTCTACAATGAAATGACCAAGCCACCAGATCATGAGAGAACAGTGGATATTGTCTGCCTGTAGTAAGGCCTTCAACACTATCTCCCATAAGATCCTCACATATTGATATATGGGCTGGATGGCAGACAGTGAGGTGGACTGAATGCTGACAGGGGATCTTACCAATGCTTATAAATATCGAAGGAGTGGGTGTCAAGCAGATGGGGCGAGGCTTTTTACAGTGGGGTCCAGTGATAGAACAAGGGGCAACAGGCACAAACTGGAAAACAGACAAACATGAGGAAAACATTTACTTGGAGGGTTACAGAGCACTGGAACAAGTTGCTCAGAGAGGCTGTGGAGGGTCCTCCTATGGAGATATTCAAAATCTGCCTGGACACTTTGCTGTGCAACCTGCTCTAGGGAACCTGCTTCAGCAGGGGTGCTGGACTCAGTGAGCTTGAGAGGCTCCTCCAAATCTCTATGATTAACTGATTCTGTGAATTTTAAAGGAAATCTTTAACACCCATTTAAGAAAGTGCTAGCCCTTCTTAAGGAACCATGATTGGAAAGCATATGGAAAGTGAACTGGTACAGCAGGTCTGCTTGCAGATTGTCATCAAATACAAGAGGGTGTTCAAAAATGTGTAAAATGCTCCCACATCAACCAATAACTGAAATTTGTCATGAAAAAGAAGAATGAAAATTCATTTTCAGGGAGAAAAACAATCTGGTACAATTAAAATTCCATTAGTGGTTTCAAATCCTGAGCTAGTAATGTTTCTCTTCAGATGATGATCTACAGGAATAAGCCCTCTCTTGCCAGCCTTCCTTTATACAATTTTATTCATCTTGGCACCTGTGTTTCATAAAATGCACGTGTTTCAATAAGTTGACTTCTCAGTTTATTATTAAACAGCGTAGAAATTTTCTGCCTGAACAGGCCAGTGTATTACCGACTCCAATCAGCCCTACTTTTCTCTTCTGGTTCTATCTCAAAAATGGAGCACAACATTCTGTTTTTCAGTACTAAAGAGAAATCACAAGAAAAAGAGCTACTGCTTACACATGATGGAAATATGAACTCCCAGTGTCCTCTTAAGTCTCTGGAGCGCAGGTACCCTGAATTAGTGATTAAAACTCAAACCGTTAATTTACCAGAAACTGAAAAACAATGAGGTAATGTAAAACTCATCGCTGCTTTATTTAACCTAATCAAATCCTTCAAAAGTCTCTTTCTTGTCTCTAACCTAGCTAAGTTGTATTTTCACCCAAACTGTCTTTTCGTCTTGTTTATATACCGGCTATTATCAACCACAAGAAAACTGTTAGGTATGCCTAAAATACTAATTGTGTTGCAGAGAAAAAAGCTTGCTTTTACCAGAGAAGCTGCAGGCTGTTCTACTTAATCCAGAAAAGTGATAGGTGAAGTTGATATATATCAGGGAACAACACCCCTTCCAGTTTCTTTACAACACAATCCATCAAACAGTTGCTTCCAGAAGGACTCCTTGGTTTAAGCACATTGTGGCTCCAACTAATTGCTCTCACAGAGAAACAGTTAGTGCATTTGCATGCACTATATGTCTGAGTTAAAAAGCCCTCACAGAACTGGATATGTATGAAGAATTATGCCAAGGCACCTGCACTGGCTCCTTGCACATCAACTGAGCTGCATCAGAAGTTATTACTGCAGATACAGAATTGAGTAAATCTGCCCCTGGGACCTCCACTGCACTGAGTGATCACAGGTATGACAGCCTTGGTGTCATGGGCTATCTGAGAACCAGAGAATCCAGGCATTTGAAAAGGAGAACTGTCTTCCAGTTCTGTCTTTCAAGCTAATAAGGAGATCAATAAAATATACAGACTTTCTATAACATCAAATCCGTGCTATGTGTCATTTTAACAATAGCAAAGATGTTCCATGAACTGTAGCATTTTGGAAGAGGAGGAGTGTGACAGAGTACTGGAGTGCTTCTCTCTGCCTGCAGAGCTATCAGGCTCATGAACCATAATGTAAATTCTCCTCCTCTGGGATAACCCCTGGAAAAAAAAGACTTTGATTTCTTAGTCAAATCTTTTCAAAAAGCTAGGGGAACACTCTGTAAACTTACGAGTTGGTGAAGTTTTATACACTGCATGATTTATGTTTGCTTTCCATAGCTTTGCCAGAGGAAAATCTGTATATTTAGTCATCTGCCAGACAAGAGAGCCATAAAAGCACAAGCCAAATGACTGCACATTTTCCTTTAATGGTTAACTAAGAATGCTGAAGCCGCAATAATTGACTTAGTCAAAGGTAGAATATCCTTTCCAGTCTGTCTGGGGTATTACAGTGTAAGAGAGACTGCTTATCATAAACTCACAGGTAAGCACCCAGGAATGTTTACACCATGTTATGAAGCATGACGCAAATACTCTTAGGTGAGCTAACTACAAACACGTCATCTGCAGTGCAGAGCCACATGGATTTACAACTTCAAGTCCAGAAGCTGTACATCGCAATTGCCCTGTGCAATTTCAGCTAACGATCCCCACCTCTTAAGATAAAGGTTCCTCGATTGAATGAGCTAAGAAATCTGTATGCTAAAATTCAGCCATACTATTAATTGTTTGGTGGTCTGTTTTAGGTCTCATTCTGCAAAACACTGAAGACCTTCAAATTTTGTTAATACCACTGAAAATTGAGAGCTCTGATTCAGTCCTGGGAACATGCAGAATGTGGCAGGCCTGGCCCTTTCTTTGCATTGCTGTTCTCTGAACCCTAAGAAAAGTTTTGACTTTTTCATTATGAATCCTTCCAATACAATAAAATAATTCCAGCTTCTAGTCCACCTTTTCTGGAATGCAAGTAATGCAACAGTGTAAAAAGCATCCTTCAACTGAACACAAGATACTGAATGTATATTTCTATATTCCTGTTACTAAGCAAATATTATTTCATAGATGGTGAATAGGTCAATATTTTTGTCATTCTCCACAATTTCAAGATTTTACTGAGATTTGGAAAAATATTCCTGTCCCAGCTTGGGACCAACTAGCAAACTTGACATTACCTTTCTCTTTATAAATACATTCAGACCAGATAAATGTAAATCTTTAATCTTCCTTCTTTCTGCATTTTAATGTAACACTTAGCTAACATACTGAAATGGAAAATAACTTTCAAGGGACAAATGAAACTTCAGCTTTCAGAAGAACTCAGGAAAACAACTACACAAAGAGAAATGCCATTTCTACTAAAAAAAAACCAGCAACATAAATGGATCTGAGTGATTTACTGAAAAGAATTCTGCTTTTGTGGATTTTACCCTTTTTTACTCTACCACATGTATGGTGAAGACACCATACAGATTTTCATATGAACACTCCCATCATTGGGCAAATTCAATAAACAATATTGCAAAAGACTACAGGGCCTTAAAGGGCCAAGGGGAAAAAAAGAACTTCCATAAAATCACAACAAAACAACTGCTTTTTCCTCCAAACAAACTAATTATGGAAGCAGTGCTAGACAATATGAGATCCAGAGAATGGAAAAGAAGAAGAGGCTGTAGGAGACAACCCTTTTTTCAATCCTTCTGATACTGCCATTCAGACTCAAGTGAACTTGAAACCAAGGCACCAGTAAGTGAACTTGTCACCAGTAAATGACAGAAAGCCAAGAATAAGATAAATACAAACAGAAACTTAAAAGAAAAAGCAAATGGTGCTGTAGAACACCCAACTTTTAATAAATCATTTACCAGTTGTTTAGGCAGGCTCACTGTGATACAGTCATACAAAAAACTTAATAGGAAAATCAAAGTTTACTTCAGTACAGAAGGCATTGAGAGAGACCATAGTACAGCAGCAAGGAGATATTTCAGTAACATACTCTTTTCACAATGAAATGGTCTTACAAAATGATTTCAGCTGCTATTTATTTTAATATCATTCTTGTCCAGAAGATTGACAGTAGTGCTTGTGAACTTCTCATGCAAAGATAATTTATTTAAAGTAAGATATTGCTAGTAATTAAAATTTATAGTGTAATGTAAAATTAAATGCTTTGTTTTCTATGGTGCCTTTCATCTGTGAATTTCAAAGCAGTTTAGAGCATTAGTATACATCAAATGGATTTCAAGTTGATTACAGACTAGGAAATCTCTTCAGATTGAAACTGAGGCAAAAGGGTAATGATGTAACTTTTAAAACCAGCTGAATGTTTCAGGATGCTTACTCTGATATGTGTTATATCTGGTCTGTTTTTCAAAGGATGATTTTTCAGCATTTAGCATAAACAGGTCCCTTAAAGATGACTGTCAAATTGGTCTAAATTCATTACTTCTGCAAATGCAGACCCACACAACCAATCCATTTGAGTCAAGCCACAAAATTAAACGCAGTGTTTCTGACTCCCTTAACAGAACAGGTATTGGGCTCCATTCAGGTTACCTGCCACAAGATCTGAAATACTAAAGTGATTTATGTTTCACTGAGCCACATGTTCCTCACAGCTACCTTCAATCAGCAGAGAGAAGTACTAGCTATTTTCAGAGCTCTTGCTTATATTCTTTGACTACATTTATCCACTGTTTCTATAAAGAGCCACAGAATGTGCTTAAATTCATTCTAGGATCTAGTCAGCTTCTGAATACAACCTATTAAGATTATAAGGAAATTTTTTATATTCTTTAAAAAGACTTTAGTTGAAGCAAGTTATTCTCCATGTGGCAGGACTAATGGTGCTTTGTTTCCTACAGATCTGTCTGATGGCCCTATGTTACCATACTGCAATAACTCCAGTTTCTCCTATGCATCTCTGCTAGTGCTTCCCACACTTCGGAGTATCTCCACTTTCTCTCTTCTGCCTTCTCTGAGCATTCACAGCTCTCTCTCACATCTCTAGCTGCCAGACAAGATGGTATCACTTGTTTGTGGCCTGCACTCGTGGTGGACCTCAGCTCACTTGGGCAAGCTGGCCAACCAGTGGCCCAAACATAATAGGCAACTGCTGAGCTCCTCAACTTTACCCAGTCACAAGTTTTTCACAGCTTTTAGGAATTTAGCATCTTTGGGACACTTACCTTCCAAACTGACTAGGAAACTGTCTGATGGACTTGCAGCACAATTGCATAAAGCACAGCTCCGAAGGAAATCAGGTTAAGAAAACTAAGCTCTCTAAGTAGGAAAGGATAGTTGGGGTTGAGACATTCTTGGTAAAACAACACCCTGCATTCTCAGGAACACTTAAGATGGACAGTGATGGCTATATGGTTTTTCATTTACACAAAATAAATAAATAAATGGGAAGTTCAGAGTTTGTCTGCAGGTATACCCACACAGCAGGCAAAAGGAGCTTGCTCTAACCATGTGCCTAACTTGCCAGAGCAGGTAAAAGCAATGGAGTCTGCATACACTTGCTTGGCTCAGTGCTGCAGTAAGCACATCGGTTGGCTTAGGGGGAAGCAAGTACCTGTCTACACAAAGAGTTGGTGCAAAAGGCTTTCATCTGCCTGTAGAATACCATGTAGAAATATATGCAAGTCTTCTGTCTGTTCAGCAGCAAGGATTAGAATGTGGGAGATACTAGAAAGCAGAAAAAAAGGTTGACTATGGGAATTGAAACTACTGTCCTAAAAGCAATTCTAAATAAGCATTAAGTTAATGTAGTTCATTAGGACACTGCAGCAAGGAATCAGTCTTCAGTTTCTGAGGAGCTAGGCCACTGGATCTGACTGTACTGCCATCTTTAAGTAAGTTCTTCAGTAAAAGCATTTTTAGTCACAAGTCTTCAACTTTCTAACAAATTTCTGCTAAACAAATGTATTAAACTTCATCTAAAGAAAACAAAACAAAAAAAATCAAAACCCAACAGGTCTTTTATACAATAGAGAATATCAGGTACGATTAGCAAGCTGTAAATACCTCCAAGGCAACTGTGACACTGTGGCATTGCTCTCTGGCTGTATCACAGCTATGTCCACAAATGCCTAACTGTTAAAAAGGAACATACTGTCATTAATTTGCTATAAAAACACAGAAGAAGATGTTTCAAGTTAGCATCCATCAGATCTCCAAATGAATGTCTGCAAATTATTCTATCTGTTTAGGCCATCTAGTCTTCTGTCCTGGGCTTCCTTTCACATTTCTGGCTGTGGTTCTAAATTTACAAACACGCTATGAACTAAAAATTTAAAAGTAGAAGATGCTAGTTAGATAAAAGATCAAGCAAGTGATCTGGTGACAGAGTGGGGTGCAGGTGACTGTGCTGTGACTAGAGTTTTGTGTCTTGAAGAAGTGTGCATTACATTATCTTACTGGATTACTCTGGAGACAGGAGTGCTGTGACGGAAAACTCTAGCTCACTCAGAAGACATGAAGATAGAGATTGGATTTCTGCCTGACAGCAGTTTATGGACAGTTGTTTTGTGAAATGAAAAGAGAATAATACTTTTGTTATCACTGTCAGATTAAGTACGCATAGCAGGGAGAGAAAGTTCTCAAGAAAACACTGAGAATTGTTTTATTCTAAGAAGTAGAACTTATGTGATATTATGATGACAGCCAAATATTAAACATCTGAAACTGGTAGCCAAGAGAACAAGTTTAATAGTCCTCAGGTGTGGTAAAAATGATACAGAAACAACCACATATATGTAAAGAATATATATGCACTTTATCATGTTTCTTAGCTGAACCAGAGTAGGGAAATACTATGGAAGATTGTAGACAAAATGAAGGTCCAAAGAAAACCATAGCGTATCATAGTATGGTTAGACAATTTATTCTGTTACAACACAGAGTGAGTGAGATGCACTGGACAGACACTAGCCATTTTCTAGATCTGTTGAAAATGCACCATGAAGACAACCTGGAGAGTAAACGGTGGCTCACATCAGTATTTGAGATTCTGCAAATTCTGAAATTAGATGTTTTGCTTCCAGAATTTAGAAACATATTTCCTCCATCTGCTAGTCTGTGGTATCTTTTTTCTCCACGCTACATGGATTTATCCATCCAACCATTAATTATTTATTTTTGGTGAAAAAGGCAACTACAATATTCAGTCAAATCTTCATTTTCCAAGTCAGAGATAGAAACGCACCCCCGGTCCCTTCTAAAAGGACTAGATGCTCAATTTGCATGATCTCCAAGAGAAATATCCCCCACCTTTCTTTTCCACCTACTGAAGTTAAACTTTAGAAGTACTGGTGTTCACAAAAACGGAAACCTTAAGATTCTGAAGGAGTTGTAAGTTTATGCCCCCAGAAGTCTTGCTCTCCATTCTAGGATGGTAATCTATCTTTTCCAGAGATCTGACACTAAATGAAAACAACTGTCGCCCCCCTGCACTCTAGAGCACTCTGCAGAGCACTGTGTAAGATTGATTTGAGGGATTTCATAATCCTGAACATCATAAAAGGAAGAATGCATCAGGGTATCTAAAAACGTATCTTTGTATACCATCTATTACTGGGTACCCTGGATGCCAGTGCTTCATTGCTAGAAGGAACTGAAATCCAGCCTAAAATCTTTCAAAGGTCTTCTCGCAGAGAGGAAAGTGAGAAGCTAATGTTACAAGCTTTTGGAAACCATTTATTAGCACAGAAGAACTCAGTAATATGTCAATTAACTGTAGCTGCACCAAACATTACACCTCTACCTTCATTGGAGGTCATGATAAAAAAGTTTTGTATTTCTCACTACTCTGTCTCTCAATATATTGACCAAAAACCAGAGAGGAATTCTTCAGTAATTCATTCTACCTCAGATACCCAAAACACCCAACCAATTGTTGACCAATTGTGAAGATGAGAATATTCTTTCTGGGCTAAACCATATCCTTTTCACTGGAATAAAATATTGCATCTACAACCATATTTTGCCCACTTCTTTGGAGAAAGGTAAACTACCTTTAGTAGGGTTGCAAACAGTATTTTAGAAGATGTTTTCAAATATTCAGGAAAAGAGGTAGGCATGTTAGGTAGATCTGATAGAATGGCTCATTGCTGGTGTGGATTAAAAGCAATTCTTCTGACTATGAACTTCAAGTACATCCTGTAGCACACAAATAAAAAATTGTAGCATCAAACCTCATATGTCTAGAAAGATTTAACTGTGTTCTTTCAGATACAGGAGGATTTAAAATAATTTTTCTGAAGTTTGAAGATGTTCAGCATGCACATATATTAACTGCAGGAAAAGTCTTATTCAATGGAAGCTTGCAGGAAAGGTGTTAAGTCTCTGTTTCTCCATAAATGAGAAATATTTTCCAGTCATTATGTCTCTTTTTTTTACTTGGCATACATACAACTACTCTGCACTTTGATGTGCTCATTTTGGACTCTGAATGTTGTTTGTACAAAGACCCAGTAACAGGAAAAACTGTAACTTTTAGGCCAGGGGGAAAAAAATGCAGTGTATTTTTCAGTTCTGCCAAAACTTCACATCTTTGCATTTTGTTACATGTGTTCTATCTTAAATTTACCACTGTTCACTTAAAAAGAGAAAATATTAAAAAATTTTGAGGGAATTTTTCTACTATACCATGTCTTTACAGGTCTTGCAGAATTACTCTACAGAAAAAACATGTCACTCTCAAAATCAATTCATCCATATATGGTTGCTGATGTCTTACCGGTTTTGGAAATGGGAAAATAATTTCCTGCATGTTAGAGGGAGAAGACTCCGCTGAAACTATATCAACAAATAAATTTGGGAAACAGAAGTTTTAGCACTGACTTGAATGAAAACAAAGTTAGAGAAAGGGTGAAAACTTCAGAAAACTCCATTCCTCATGTACAAATGATGACATGCAGGTTAGTACAGTGTCCTCTGAGAATTTAGTGCACAAAGAGTTAATAGAAAAATCCTATTCTTTGAGTTTTAAAAAGCTTAATCCAAACCTCATCTTCTGGTCTGATGACCAGACTTCTGAATACAGTCCTTTAGTTATACACGTACAGCTGATTTCAGTCAACATAGACAATATAACAAACTTGGAATGTCTGCATATCTACAAGCCAGTCATGAAACCTATCAGGCTAATTATAAACTGCTGGTCTCAGCCAGTCATTTCCATAACAGGTTCAAGGAGTATTACTGAGGACTTACTGGACTGCTTATCTTTCCCTTGGGTTCTGCAATCTTACCCTACTTACACTACTTTATGTACAAGCCTCTTTGTTCACAGCATTTATTTCACTCTACAGGCCAACTGACTTCATCTCTCTTTCCTTAAAAAAAAAAGAAAAAACAACAAACAACTTTCTGTAAACAAGTAGCCTCTATCTACACATGTAGTTGGAAGAATATGATCCTAAGAAGTTAACTGCTACTGATTTCTCATTTAAGTAATAACTGCTATAAAAATATATATTAGGCGTCTTTCCACTTTTTAATATGTCCAGATTACCTTTAAAATCTGTCTCTTCCATGCTAAAATAATGAGCAGAAGAACAAAATGGGAGTAGAGAACAAAGTATATGCTTTTTGCAGTAGGATGTATCACTTCTGTTAAAAAAACTGAAGCTGAACTTTTTTTCATACAGACGCTATTTAAAACAGATAAGAGACAGGACTTATTTCAAATACCATGGGATAACATGGTATCACCAACTCTGGAGAAACAGGCCTGAATCCAGTTTGTTCGCAGTGTAGGTAGAATGATCTTTGGTTCGCACTTCCCTAAGAGGTCCTATGTCCTGGAATCAAAATGCATCCTCACAAATATAGCCTCTGAAATCAGAAGTTTATTTATGCTGCCTGTTAAGCTGAACAAAGGACAGACTGTATTTTTTCCTTGAAAAGTGGGAAGCCACTGCATAATGTTTAATTAGTACAGTTACAGAGGGAGACAGACAAGCTTTAAGAACTATGCCATTCTCTTCCTGCTAATGACAGCAGAGAAATAGTCCTAGTGCAAGGATCATTGTTATCATAATGCTCCACTGCTAGAAGTGGAAATAGAAAAAAACAATTCAGAGACCATTACTAGGTCACAGCAACTTATCTTTTCTTCCACTGCAAATCTAGTAAAGGTGATGCTTCTTTTTGTTTTTCTTGCCTTCCTGCCCAATATAAACCAAAGCAAACAGAGAACTGTCTATAGCAGAACAGAGGAACATGAGCTACTGGCAATTTAAAAGGGCCTGAATGGCCTTCCATTTTAAAAAAAAGAATTTCTAAGAGGAGTCAGTGAGATTGGTTAGACAAAGCAAAGCATCATAAGAACAGACCCATGTTTCAGTACTTTTTTGAAACAATGAAATGCCAGAAGTGATCAAGCACAGGGCTGATAGCCCATGCTTCACTAAACCACACCTGAAACTATCAAAGCGAAAGCAACTCCCGAAGGCAGAGAGATCTGGAGGCAGATAGAAAAATAAAAAGATCACAATATGCATTCAGAATTTTTGATAAAGAACCAATTTGTTTGCACACGTACAAGGTAAAGTGAAGAACAAGTTTGCTCTGCTGGCTGTGCCATACACAGGCAAGGACACTGGCAGGAAGAAAAGGCGTACTGCTTTCTCTGGGCCTTTTTAAAGGCTTGTAGTAGGTACAGAGCAGCAAGAAGGCTCTTGGAGAGCACTGTATAGCTTCCAAGCACCAGGCTGCTTGATGTACTAAAAGATCACACATGATATTCTTAGAAAAGGATCCAGGAGAGCAGAGCCCTTACTCCTATCCTCTTCACATTCACAAAGAAGAACAAAAACATAAAGTCGCAAGTAATACAACTAGAATATCTGAATACAGTACCTCATCACAATTCCTTTTTCAAAGCTTGCTGTTGTATTTACAATTACTCCTTCTCTTTCTTCTCCCAGTCTCTCACTTCTTCCCAACAGCAGCAGTGACACTTGTATGCAGTCTAGTCTAAACTGACAGCTTTTGTGTTTTGCATTTCTATTTCTGAATTGCTCTAAAAGGATTGTTCACTTCTGCATAAAATGTCCTTACCATTCCAAGTGATTTTCAACAAAAGCAGACATGGGGCTGATCTGTACAGTGTAAGTGTCATTGGCTGAGTACTCAAACAGCCCGTAATAGGGATTGAAGAGCTCCTGAGACAGAAGGAAAAAGAATTCTCGAGAGGGGCCACTGTAGTCCAGCCTGTAATTGAAAAAGTAAAAACCATAAAAATGAGACTCACTCACATTTGAGTAGATTTCCTTGTTTTTACATACACTGGCTGCTATTACCTACCTCTGCACAATTAAGTGTTTCTAACATGATATAGTTTCTCTCCCAAAACTTGATTCTGGAGCCTAAAGGGCAGAGGGCAAAGACTCTTCTCTCACTTTTTAGCTTTTTAGTGAGTGGGTTTGAACTGCCTGTGAGCACCTGGGTTTTCAGATCAGACAGCTCAGATAGAAGCAAAAATTGATCCTACTCCGCTACACCCAAAGATACAACCTAGCCCCTGCTATGATTTCTTAGAGTGTATAAGGTCAATACTGAGGAAGACCAAGTCTCAGACAAACTCTTTTAAGACTGAATGGTGATTCGTCAGTTATTCCATCCAAGCTCTTTCAGCTTCCTAATAGTTTCAAAAATATGTGGTACACCTTAAGTTGTGCTTTGCTATTGCATGATTTTGCTCCATAGAGAGTGAACTTTTTTCCTTTTTTTTTCAGTTTAACTTTTAAATCAGTTTGCAGTTATCTCAAACTGAAAACAAACAAACAAAAAGCCATCATGAATGAATTAATCTCAATTGTGATGGATTTATTAAAAACAGATCATCCTTTAATAATGGTGCTTAGGTAGGTTTTTCAATCTCAAATATATCTACATATAGCAAAATGAACAAATGATTTGCAGCCATATATCATGAATGCCGAAACAGTTTCTGAGGTGGGCATTATTCCTTATACTTAATAAATGTCAAACAAGTGGAAAACTGCAGCTGGATCAGAATGCTTTGTAATATGTTTCAAGTTATGGAAGCATAATCACAACAGTTTGAATGATTGGTTTGTGCAACAATAAAGATGATAATGGGCAGGCAGGTCCACTCTTTTCTGCTTTGCATTTAGAAGCTCAGTACTGTTCCCCTTCAGCAGCTTTAGGCCTGAGATCATGTGAGTGAGACTAAACCCAAAACAGCAAAAGGGGATGGTAATAAACCCACTTGAACTAGAAGTGCTAACCATGTAACAGATCTGGTTCAGTGGACACTGTACTAGGCAATCCTGCAATCCTGCTGATGGCTGGAGTAAAGAACTGTAAACAACACCGGCTTATAATCATAAACCTCCAGATATTGCACTTCTGGGCAGCACATTAACTCATCATAAGGCTTCATAGTTCATTTTCAATGTCATTTTAACTTTGAAACATGCTGAAAGCTCTGACTATACAGCATCATGTGGCCATACAGCATCAACTATCCAGTAGGGAATGGCTAACTTGGGAGTCCCTCTAGGAGAACCTATATTAGCATCAAACATCAGAAACCCAGGAAGAATGTATCTTCAGATGTAAATGAATCAGTGAAAAATGAATGAATTTGAGAATCAGATTGGTTTATAATTTCTCCTGAGGATACTTTGCCACACACGATAAAAGTTCTTACAGATGTGGGGAAAATAACATGACTTTGGCCAGTGTAAGCATACTAGAATGCTATTCCAAAAATGCAAAATGAGGTATTTTGCATGTTTATCCTTTACTTGCAAGTCAGTGACAAAATCAGCTGTAAAAGATGACCTCTATTAGATAATATTGATTCCATGGAGTATAGCAAGTAAGAATAAAAAAACCTCCTGACTCTGAGGTAACTGAGTGACTCTCTTTGAGACTCCTTACTTTTATTTTCCAGTGGACCTAATATAACTCTGAACAAACTCAGCTCTTCAGAAGCTCTCCACTTGACATACTATCTCAGAGCTGACAGCGTCAGTGGTTGCTGGACACTCTGAGAACTGTGCCCAGAGCTTTACTGTTCTGGTACTTTTGTAATGGAAAACTTAGTTTTTGTTCTGCTTTGTTTTGTTTGTTTGTTTTCAATAAATGAAACCTTACATACAAAGCTATTGAAAAGTATTATTTCAAGCCTTTGTTACGAGGAACACTGGCAACATGCACGGTGGTTTCTCCATTAAGAAGAATATGGATTAAGCCACAATTAAAATGTACCTCTTGAGGTGATCTGGGGTGGCTTTGGGAGGTTCTGTTTAGATTCAGAAACAAAAGGTCAGTGGCTTGCTTTAACCATACATGCATGGTTCTGGGGTTTGTAAGGCTGGCAGAAAGTCTCCTGAGAAAAGATCTTATCAAGAGAATTCTATTGAATTAATTTTTCAGCTGGCTGAGTCAAACTGTTATGACTGATATTTCTCACTTTAGCCAGAAAAATGAAATCCACATACACTAACAAATGTTCACTGGATGGCATCCAAAGCAAAAACATTTGAAGCAAAACTAGATTCATTTTTTAGAGTAACAAAAGGGGTAAAGTTTTTGTCACTAACTATAGTCCTGAGAGTGATTCAATGCGTAACCATGGGCCTGTAGTTCAGTTTTGTCTTCCATTCAATCTAAATATTTATGGCAACAAGGTGACATCAGATTTAACCACTTAAATTGTCACTTTGAGACATCTAGATGCTATAGGAAAAAGAAGAATTTTTGCCATTCTGATTCTTAACACATTTGGGCTAATTAAGACGGATTATTAACACAGAAGTAAAACAAAAACTAGAATACAAGCAATGCATAAATGAAGGCTCAGCCTAGTAAACTATATTTTGCAACATAACAGCTACTTCAAAATTGAGAGCATTAGTGGTTCCCTACCCTTCCTCGCCAACAAATGTGATGTAGAGTTTGTTTCTCTGGAGCTCCTTGCGTGAATATGCCATCACCTGGTTGAAGGTGCCTTCCAGCAAGTGGTCACGTCGTATAATTAACCTGCAAAGGGAGGCGGAAATAGAGATATAATGATTGAATCTCGTGTGAGTCTGTAAGCCTGAAGGTAAACAAGAGCTGGTAAAGAGAGAGATTCAATCCCAGAGAAGTCAAATGAAGGTGTGTCCACTGGAGTACATCTACTTGACTAGTATGGGTTTTCAGTGAGTTCTTTCATTAGGCTTTTCTGTATGCTTCAAATGTGAATTTCTTCACAAAGCTGTGACGAGGTTCAAAGCACTGTTCTATTGCTAACACCCTCTGCTCTCTGCACCCTCTACATACCAATTTGTGTGGTAGAGGGGACGGTGAGTTTCATGTGTATGTGAGGTCATAGCATTCTGGGATTGGCCCCAAACTCTTCCTGGATTTAATCCAGTGCATGTCAACGGAATTACTGTTTCTGTAGTAGGGTAAGCAAAGGGAGTATCACCCTTCATTTATACAACACACCTCTCACTCCCTTGTCAGCTTCTAAAACAACTTAAAGAATAATGCTTTTAAATATCATCTGTGCAAGAAATCTTTCTTGATCATGTCATGGACTTTTTAAGAGAGACCCACTAAAATGTATTTCATTCTGCCTGGGACTCCCTTAGCATTACACTAAAGGGGAAAACCAATGGCTAGGACTCCCCAGGTCTGTAAGAATATTTTGATGATGATGTTTGCCTGGAATAAATTACTTAGTTCCAGGTTTTTTTCCCCCCATAACAGATGTGATTTGGTAAGAAGCCAACCTGATGCATAAATTCAACCAGATGCCCAGGAAATACCTTAGAAACATAGAGTCTTTAGCCAAGTAGGATGACTCAATCAAGTACAAGTAGGTACAGAGTCTCAAGCCAACTACCAAGCTGTCTAGGAAGCCAACTCCATAACTAAGACAATGATCCCCAAAACACATGAATAGAGGCAGAAATCTCCCTGTTTCAAATCCTCTAGGGCTATCAACACAAAGAACTACCTAAAGTTGAAACTGCGTAGATGGGATAACTTCTGTAGGGTTGTACTCTGGTTCTGAATTATTAATAAGTAGGTCCAAAGCATTTGGAGCTGCTGCATTACTACAAAGAAATAGCTGGTAATAACCTATAGTTCATTACCATGGACAATTGCCTGAACAGATAGTTTTCCTACTAGTGAATTATAGGAAGGAATATCAACACCCCTGTTGAATGGTTTGGTCAGTGAATATAAATCTGTAAGAAATAAAATTTCCTTACTCTTTTGCAGGGTATACTCTTATCAGATCCTGATGGTTCACACAGGAAGTCCAATCTTCTGTGTGTTTCCCACTCCATGTCAGTCAGTGCCTTCATTCATGGATAATGATTAAAGACAATGCTAGACCACATTAGACTATTTGAGTGACTTGTCGTAATACTTACTTAATTTTACCTGGACCTTGTCCATATCCTTTGGCTTCAAGTTTTCGATAGAAATTGCGTAGTTTGGCTTCAAAATCCCTCCTGTATGGTGAGGGTGCTCTTGCGCTTGCTCGCTGCAGTCCTGGTGGGAAAATAGCATTCTAAACTTCAAGAATCTTTTAAATTCTTCCAACTCATGCAGCTGATGCTTCCAGACACAACTCACTAGCAAATGCTTTAGAAACTTCTTATACTAATAAACAGGGTTTTTACGCAGTATTCATTCTACTCTACCTGGCAATAACGGAGTTTTAAGTTCCTATAACTCAGTGATTCTGATGACTTCCAGGACCTGTATTTTTCACTAAGAGAACAGTTAAGTTGGCATTCTGTATTCATGCCTTTGTGTTGCCTGAGCCTTTGACTATGATTGATCTGAATGGAAATGCAAGGATCAGAAAGGCATGAGAAAGATTGACATGCATAACTCCCACTCATGGTCATTGATATTTAGGTTTTCTTCTCCTTTTGCACATTTAAGAGATCTCTCTCCTTTGCATTGTATAGCAGATCTCCTTTCTTGGCAGGATTAAACCACTGGAGCTCAAAGCAGCACTT
This sequence comes from Numida meleagris, assembly GCF_002078875.1. Taxonomy (NCBI): domain Eukaryota; kingdom Metazoa; phylum Chordata; class Aves; order Galliformes; family Numididae; genus Numida; species Numida meleagris. The sequence continues at coordinate 51,667,990 of NC_034410.1, read as the reverse complement.
CTATCCGGAGCCTAGCACCCCAGCCAAACTGAGAATCAGGTTTCCCAGAGTTAATCTGACTGTATATTAAACACTTCCAGTCATCAACACAAAACCCCTTTGTGCCACCGAGAAGGATTTCCGTCAGCAAGAAATGTGACATTTTCCTATTATGGTTCACACATACAGAAGATTTTCAGTAATTTGGGACCTGCTTTGTTTTGAAGTCTGCATTTTCAAAGTGGCTGATTAGTCCTTTCGTATGAACAAGTGCCATGCCATGGAAAGAAGTCATGGATCACGTCAAAGAATGGATCCATGAAATCCCATTTCTCTTTCTCATTAGAAAAGACAATATAAACAAGCTCTTTTATGAGAAATCTGGCAGAAAGTCCTCCACAGGAAGGTAAAAAAATACTAAATACATTCAGTGGGAGCACAAAGTACTGTGAGTGCCAGGAGGAAAGCACATTTCTAATTCTGTGCCGGTAAAACAGAAAGGCGAATTTACATGCTGTGCAAGGAGAATTCCTTGTGACACTTTTCTTTTGTTAGACTTTTTGTCCCCCGTAACATAAGTGAATTGTGGTTCTCATGGGATTTGAAAGCAGTTGCAGAAATAAGCAAGCAGATAGCATGTTGCAAGTTAGTATTTGCTCTCCCTGTCTTTTCACAAAAACATGGAAAGATCAGTGCATTTCTGTAAGGCATGTCCTTGCCAATACCTAGATTTTGTCTTGCAGGAGACTTGTTTCTCATCTGTCCTGATGTAGAAGAGACGAGCAACATTTATTTACAGTGATGTTCAAACTCATTCATGACAACAGGGCATCCTGACGAAACACTGGTCTCTTGGAGACAAAGGCTCAGCATTTAACATCTTCACATAAAAGAAAATCCATTTTTGCATAGCCACCTCTGAGATTTGGACATCTCTTGTCCAATAATTTTGTTTGAAATCAGATAATTTAAATGGATGTTTTCAAATATCAGCCAAAAATGGATTTTGTCAGATCACATTTCTGTGAATTTCTCAAAATGACCAGTGGACACAGCCATGCAGTGAGACTGCAGTGGGGGTTGTATACCTTGGCAAAATGGAGACATCAGCTCCTCAAATTTCTACAGTATAAACAATAACTACAGAGACATACCACAGCTGGAAATAACCTTCTCAGACAGCATGTCTTTCTGGAAAATATGTTTCCTGTAAAATCTAAGTTCTCAACATGGGAGGTCAGACAGGATGATCAAGATGATTCCATCAGGTCTTAAAATAGGTGAGCCTTGGAAAGAGGTGAAGTATTTGGAACAAAAACTGAAAGTGAGTTAACTCTACAGTAGTACTGGAAGTACTGCAATAAGCCTTTTATTTGGATGTTGCTCTTTGCTCTTGTCACATAACATGAATGTGCTTTCATGTCAGCAAGCTATATTTGGAGCACATGATTCTCTTTTTATTTTAATCCTTCCCAAATATATGAAAAGCAGCAAAAAGCATTATTCCATATGGGCAATTCCTGATCCGTGTGCTCTAGCACAGTTAACATTCCAGCAGACGTATAACAGCAATGGCAGCTGATCCAGCAAAAAATCAGTGTGGGTCACATTTGGAGTGGGCACTGGAATTAACAGGTTAACAGTTTATGCTGGTTCTCCATCTGTACCTTTGTATTTATTAGAAGAAATACTACGACTGCAAGATTTTGAATTATTTTTTCCATCTCTTTACCTGGAGAATTTTGAGGTGATGAGCAGGGTGAGCAGCGAGGAGAGAAACTGTAACCGGGATGGAAAGCGGCCTGGAGTGGTATGTAGGACATGATATCTTCTTCAAAAAGGCTGCATGTAAAAAGTGATAGAGAGAGGTTTAGTACACATTCATCACATGAGGTAATGCAACATTTTCCATGTAAACTCAAGACAGCATGAAAAAGTCCTTAACTGTGCTAAACAATAGTAGCACATAAAGATCAAGCTCTCCAGTTCCAATAAAAGTCTTTTTATCCAAATAACATCTACTGCACCGTACTTCAAGGTTTCATCTGTGGGACCTGGCTCTTAGTATATGGACAGCATTACTATACTAAAGCTAGCAATTTTATGAGCAGTTACATTATTTACTTGTATTGTGAAAGAAGAGGGTTTTTTTCTTTTTGAAAAAAAACAAAATAACCTTAAAATGAAACATTTTGACTCGATTGTTTTTATCTGCTTCTTGATGGTAACAGCTATAATGACTGAGCTGATTGTGGATGGAGTTTATTGCACTGATGGAGGCTGCCTTCCAGGAAGTAAGAATTGAATGATAGACACTGGCTGAATTATTTTGAGTGACTCTCAGTAACAATGAATCTTATTCTAATTACAAATGGTCTGGAAGATTTAAGAAAATCTTTTCAATTATGCTGGGAAAGAGACAGACACTTTCTCTGGTATAGTGAATAACAATATTATGCTTTTGATCAAATTGATTACCTCAGCAGAATTACTAAATCTGCATCACAGGACAACTTTTCAAGCCCATGTGTACCCTCTGTCCGAATATAATGGATCTTCTCCCTGAAACATAAATAATATTACTGACAAAAGGAGAATGAAAAAAAGGTGAAGAGAATATGCCACAATTGAGGCATGAGCTAGATAGAAAATTATTATTCCTTGGTGTTTTGCCAGTTCCTGTTTCTCTTTTCAAAAATGGCAGACATCTTAACTGTCTGATTAATTTGCTAATTGCACTAACAAACTAGTAAAAAATAATCTATTTATATCGCTTAGTTGCCTGATCCTAAAGCAAGAGATATTATACCATATTTTAGAAAACAAAATAATTATTCGCCTTCTAAGCCCATGTGTAACATTATAGCTACTGTCACTGACGGACAGACTTCTTGTTTAAGATTACAACTAATGTATCACCTTTCACTAACAGAATCTCACATAATACCACTTCCCGTACCTCTGCCCATTCTACCTGGTAAAAACCACACTAATATATTCTTGATACCAATTGATAAACAAAGAATTTACATGGTGCATGTATAAAATCATGCATTTTGCTGCTTCAAATGAATTCTAACAAGGGTTGAAAGAATGGGATAGAATCCTAACAGTAGGTCAGATCCATGAAAAACACAGAGCTACATCCCAATCTGCCAGCATGTTTCTGTAGCACTGCACTATCCAAGAATATTTACTGTAATATCAATTACTCCAAAAAGTCAAAAGATTCTATCTCAAGTCAAGGATGTACTTCAGTACCTCTCTGGGTGGGGCAGAGTCAAGCCCTGTACGAAGATGGACATTTGTCCCCTAGGAGTTTACTTAAGGTCTGCTATATGAGCATTAGATAGTAGTTTGGGATTACTTCTAACCTAAGCTACAATCAAAGCAATGACTTGGAGGCAAAGGGCTCAATATCTTGTTACAAATCTCATTACGTGCTGGCTAAGCTGTGTAGTCCTATTACTAGTTAATTTTGTTCTCTGCTCAAAAGGAGATAAAAGCATCATCTGTTCTCTGAGAAATGAGAATTCGAATTACAGCTGAGGAAAAAAACAGTATGGAATAATTTGATGGTGAAGATAAAAATTGTACATCTTGAATACAAGCAGCAGTTTTCATTCTCTCTTTCTCATTTTATTTGCATGTATTAACTCCTCCAGGAATCAAGTCTAATCCGTACATCCAAAGAACTCTTTGTCTGGCTCTCGTGTAAATTGTGAGTCAGGAGGGCTATCAGCAAAGAGTTGGCTACAAGATCTTGAAGGTTCTTCTGTTGCTCCTCCTTCACTTCCTTATCAGGTCCTCAGCTGCACTTTTCACAGTACAGAGCAAACTAAACCCTTGGGCCAAACTTTGTGCTGGTGTACTCTGGCATTGCTGAGACTGACTAACACTAGCTCAGGTTCTAGGTCAAAACAATTAATCTAACTTTTGGAATTAGAATGAATTTAAAATTGTACTGGCTTTTGCTTCTGATTTTTTTCTTTTTTTTTTTCACACCTAATAGAAAAGAAGTGGGTGTAAGAAAAACAGAGATATAATTTAATTACTTAGGAAAGGACTAGCTTTAAGCCATGAGAAAGAGTAAAGACAGGAGTACTTCATAATGTTGCTGCTTATAAAATCTAGAATCACTATGTCCATAGCTTGAGTATAAATCTGACCACAAGGTAAAATCCTACTTCTACTGAAACTACTGGCTTTTTTCCTGTTCACTCCCATCAAAACCATATGTCAAAACTATCTTCTGAAAAGCAAGGTGATAATTGTAGACGAAGATAGTTTCTGCTATTCAGTAATACTTAAGAGTGACAGTTCTGGATAGGATTCGGGTTCATATTTTTTTGCAATAGTTAGTAGAATTTGCTTTTTACACTACAGTAAATAATTTATGGAACTTGGTGTCAGCAGTGTGAAACAAAGCAGTACCTGAGTGCATGGTTTCTGGCCAAGCTGGGTTGACGTTCTTGCAGCATCTCAAAAATGTTGGGTTGGCGTAGAAATGCAACAATTTTGTCATTGTAAGCTAGAAAAGGAAAAAAGTAATACAGAGGCTTTATTTACCATTGAGGGGGCCTTTTGGACATTACAGGGGCCCACTGACTGCACTGCTAGTGAGGCAAAGGACAACATGGAGCTGTGTATGTGATTGACAAATTGTTCTAAAATGCTTTTTTTGTGAGCTCTGCTTTGAATAGGGAAACTTGGCTTACCCAGAGGTAATGTCTCATAATGATGCTGGTTTCGAATAGCTGTTACGAGACTATTGCCTGGTCTGGCCAACAGAGTAACTCCTCTGTTCCGAGAGACTTCAGAGGCCTACAACAAAGGAGGAAAGGGGAAGAATGGGCAAATGGCAATCGGCAGCACATCAGTTAGTAGAAATGTTTCTGATCTTTACTTTTGTGACTTTGAGAATGGTCCACGATGCTGACTGACTGAAGGACAGAAAGTCTGCATGAAAATTATAGCTTTACACTTCAGTCAGCTTAAAAATATCAGGTAATGTTGTGTTCCCAAATGGAGGAGCTATCCACAGCCATCACACCTCTTCTATGCTACAGTGAAGGCAACAGAATCCAGAAGTAAATGCAAGTTAATAAAGACCTTACATTGATGGAGTTCTCTGACAGTGAAAATAAAATCTCTGCCACATTATACAGTATCTTGTTCTAGCATAACTGCGTTTATGTCAAGATTTTTATAGCAATGTTAATTTGAAAAAGATAAAAACGCACAACACTACAAGTTTTCTCTCTGTATTGTTGAAAGGACATTTAATATTGGAATAACGTGAGGAAGATATAACTGTGTTGAGCACAGGTTAGAAAAGGGCTTTTGCCTAACTTGCATAACCAGAAACAGATATTGAATTATATATGCTGAAAAAAAAATATCATCCAAAAAGTAGATAAATAAAGAGGAATAAAGAGGAAATGTATCACTGCTACTTAGTTGAGAGACTTTTTGTAAAGAATGCCACTGTCCTAAACACAATATCTAGAGGAGAGATTCATGTCAGGAAGGCAGATACATTAGAAGGTGGGAAAACACTTCAACCTGAGGATATTCAAAGCCATACAATAACAGTAATTTGTCTTCAGTATGTCATTACTTGCTATGTAACTGTATGTGGGACTGTGCAAACTGAGGGGAACCCACCTCTCTCACACATGTTCCTCCAAAATGCGGCCACAGGAAAGCCAACATAGTAGCACTGCTAAAAAATCTGTGTCATGACAAAATGTGTATGGATTCCAACTGTCATTCTACTTTGATGATAGCAGCTTCCTTCTTGCTGCACAAACTGTAGTACTTGGCAACCAATTCAGGAAGAAATTGCCCATACTCCAGTATTTTAAATGCCTAGCTCTGCATCCAATCAAGTAGTGCCAATCCATTTTCAGTACTATGGCCAAATGCCAGGCCTTCCAGCTGGATATAAATGAAAACCGAGAAGCTAAATGTGACTGGCAAGTTGCCTCTGGAGCACATAAAGAATAAAAAGTTTATGTGTAGCAAGATGCCAGTCAATGTACTTCATACATGTCAACACACAGGCTAAACAATAAAAAATCTTGATGATTCTTATTAAACATACTGTAACTGAAAACACAGAAGTGTTGTGAAAGTGCACAGTGAACATTTTTATCTATGATTCAGTTATGATTGTGCTTGTACCCATTTTATATTGGTATACATCTGCTGGCTACAAGAGAGTTATTCCAGTGTCAAGGAGAACAGACAAGCTTGCAGTATTTAATGGGCTGATGTGCTAATCTTGGTCCAATCCCTTTCACCTTTAAAAACAGGCAATTTATAACTGAACTTTCAAACAGGTCATATACAGTGTACTAACTGCAATGCAATGAATGCCACAGGGATTGATGCAATTTAAACAGTATCTATGTTTTTGTTAAAAGCTGTGTAAGTGTAATGAAAACCTTAGCTGTGAAACTAGTCTTGTCTCCTCTTCAATCCTGTTAAGCAATAGCCTTGTGGTGTACTCTGCTCTCACAGGCACACTCTCTAAGTCTTGGCCCAAAGACACATCTCCTCTGTGCTGAGCTAAATCTTCTCTCCTTCTCCCTAGGTCTCCATCTCACATCCTCATGGGCCAACTGATACTGTAAGTTTAGCTCAGGCAGCTTTCACCCTGTGACCCAAGCATCCACTCTGGAAGGCACAATGTGGCCCTCATGGTATTCAGTCTATGCTATGGAAGGAGGAGGAGGTGTAGCTGCAAATGTTGCCCGATTATAATCCATTGCCAGAGTGGGCATGGAGCTTTTCCAGGCACAGCTGTTCCTCCACTCATGCTTGAAATATAAAATTCCCATGCCCTTGTTGGTACAACGTAGATATACCGACCAGAACACAGGAACAAGGTTAGGGGTAGGGGTAACTGAAGAATTAAAACCTTGTCTCCAAAAAAAAAAGCATGATTGTCACATGGCAACTGGAGAGTACCTCTGCCCAGCTTGGGGCTGAATCCTCCTCTTGCTCATGTCAACTCATTCTATCTTTATTTTTTGCTAACCTATCTGTGCTGCCCCAAAGCACTCTCCCGAGACAGGGATTTTGAAAGGAAATGTGGACAGACCTAACGAAGGGAAACCTTCACTCACCTCTTCCCTACTTTGGATTAAAGTCAACTAGAAACCAGTTCTGTAGGTACCTTAGCAGAATAAACTGCACACACTGTGTGGTGCTATACTTCTCTTCATCACCATCATTAGACATTGCTAATGCTTTGTTTGGATCCTGGTTTTTGCGCATTTACACCTCTAAACAACTTTTCTCTGGCAACAGAGAACAACATGAAAAATCCCAGCTGTCTAATTACCTTCAATTTAGCTAATACTCCTCTTTCCAATCTTTTAGTTAATACAGTGCAATTGATTGCTCCATTTTAGTATTTAATTACACTTGCCTTGACTGCTCTGACTTTCTAATCAAATACTTTAATTTAGATTAGTATATTATTCTCTAATTTAAAAAAAAATTTAAAAAATTTTAAAAAATTAAAAAAAAAATTAAAAAAATTAAAAAAAAAATCCCTCTAAAGACTTTGTAATCTGGTTCATCTAATGTAGGGTAAACTGATAGACGACATGGTTTAACAGCATTGTAACTGATAGATAGACATCGTTAAACAGCACTGTAATAAATTCTGCGATGCTGCAACCAGAGTGGAGTGTCCAACGCCATCACAGAGCCTTTCAATGATAAAATATCATTTCCTGGGCTTTATATTACTGCTGGATTTGAGAGGCTCCTGCTTGTTTGAGCCCTCCTACTTGCTTGCTGTGGTTTGGGTCAGTAAGGAGAGTTATAAACTGCTACATCTTTGTACATCCTTGGTCTTTCTTACTGTAAGAAGCTGGAACAACTTTTGTCTCAAATCTTGTTCAGCGGCACCCATCCCAGACATAACCTGCTCAACAAGCTTTTGGAGTTAATGATTACCATGAGCACAGTGGTAAGAGAAACATATATGGCTGGGTGACCAGGAGAAACCTTTTCAGCTGTTGCTTCTTTTGAGCATTCTAGCTGACTTATGGGGGTCATCTCGGAGGAGAGGACCACCATGCAGTCAATGTGCATATCTAGCAGCCCACTATGCAACAATATCATGATCATCTGCTGATTACCCAGTGGGAAGGGCATGTACTATGGACATGCTGTTGCAACTACTGTCACCCCTGATTAACAAAACAGAAGTGCCCCTGACAACCAAAAGGACGCTATGGAGAGGATAAAAACCCGAAGAATTCTGAGGAAGAATGGGTACCCCCTCCACTGAACTACAGCCATGCAGGTCAATGAGACGTCACTGACCGACTTGCCCCCCTGTGGACCAACGAGATGTCGCTGGACCCCTGGTGCTGACTATCCCTGCTTTGTAAACCATTTGCTAGGATTTCTCTCTTTACTATCGCTAACTTCCCCATCTTCCCTGCATTCCTTAGTAGCTTACGATTTGTAATAAATCTCTGGACAACATCTGGCCTCGTTTGTTGCCTTAATCTTCCTCTGGGTATATATATGTTGAACCATCTCCTGCAATAATTAGATCGAGACATATTTAAATTGGCATCACGGACAGGATATACCCTGAGGGAAGAGTGTTGTCCTTTGAGAATTTGAGTGTACCCCTCGGGATGGATCCTGAGGTAAGAAATTGTCTTTTTAGAATATGCGTGTACCCTTTGGGGGTGTAAGGAGTGAATTATTGATTTGTTGATAATGTTTCCCCTCCGTAAAGATCACTCCACTTCTGAAGTTTTAGAATATGTGGTACCCTTCAGGGGTGTAAGGATAAAACTGTTGAATTGCTGATAATATGTGTTTCCCCCCCCCGAAGAGATTGCTCCACATTTTGAGGTATGATCATTAATGAAAAAAAGAACAAGGGCAGGAATCTGCTCCTCGACCTCTTAGAAAAACATGGTGCCAAACCCTCCCCTGTGGGGATGGAGTGGGCACGGAGTAATTGGTCCAACCTAGAGGGAGTTGCGGATCATATAAATTCTCTCCACAAGCAAACCTGTATTGGGGAGGGAAAGGGAAAATCAATCATTTGTGCAGTTCTAGGAGATGCTCTTACTGCTGCCATCAAGATCCGCAACCAGAAGCATATGGCAGAAACCCAAATTATTCAATCCTTGCAGTAATTGCTCATGTACCTGCAGGACCAAGTAGAAGATCTTAGGGGACAGTTAGAGGAAGAAAAACATTCAAAAGTCCTCCTTCAATAAGCCCTTAGACAAGAGTTGGTAAATGAGACGGAGATTAATGATAGTTCCCCAGGTAGTGATTTGTATCTGGGAGAAAGTATGGAGAATGTGAGAACCCAAAAAGACAAATCAGAAAACCTGGTGACCCTTCTCTGCCCTCTGATAGAAACTGAGTATGCATATGAAGAGGGTGAAGGTGGGTACTCTGATGTAAGTATCAAGGTGGTCTCCTATTCTGCTACTGAGCTGGCCAAATTAAAGAAAGATTTTCCCCTAGGAAATCAGAGACAGAGTATGTGTGGAAAGTGTCCTTGATGGGGGGAGACCAGATTCTGTTGACTGAAAAGGAATCAGAGGGTTATTGGGGACCTGGAATATTTTTCACCACTGGCAACCGCTGCACCCGTGGTCCCTAACTCAAAGAGCTGCTTAGTGGGACAATTACTCCCAGGACAACCGATTTCCCCCACAATGGTCCTGTCCTTTTAACCCTCAAAGAGCCTCTTAACAAATACACCTGGAATGCTGAAGATGATCAAGGGAAAATGTACAAAGTTAACCACCTGGATTTCACCTTCCTTCTGACCTTGGCTCATTTGGGACCACAAAGTTTTTCTTTTGTTTTCCAGCTATGCCTTCTCTAACCTTGGTTCCTCTGGAACTGGGAAGTTCTCTCTCTCGTTTCCCAGATGCCAATGAATGCTGATACTGTTTCTGTACCTCACAAGTTCCCTTCTTAACCTGCTCTTTTCCCTGGGATCCCTGTGGCATCATTAGTGTCAGTTTTGGACAGGCATCTTCTTCAGATCAATATTTCCAATTGCTTATGCAGACCCTATCACACTCACGGGCTGGCCATCATCCCATGTCCATATTGGGTGTAGTGGGCATATGGGACCAAATAATAATTCTAACAGAGGCTTAACCCTTTCAACCACGATTAATCACAGTAACGAAATATATTCAGGAAATGAATGTGGGCAGGATAGTAGTGGCCAGCTCTCCCAGCTCCTGGGAGGTGCAGGACAAAGAATAAAGGTATGGTGTCGGATGCAACAACAAGTGAGATACACATTGCAACACCCTTGCAGTCTTTCCTATCAGCACTGGGAACCAACCAGTGGCTCTTATCTAATGTATTATCTCAATGGGAAAGAACTAATATAAAAGACAACCAGTAAATTGTAGATGCAGTGCCTCCTCCAATAATTAGATTTAGACACTTAATAATCAGGAACTCTTGCCACTTCATTATGCATGCTTACTTCTTTCCCTTTTGTCTTTAAACTCTCTACCATTCCATTATAGTAATTTCTACTGCAGAAAAAAAATATCTGAGAGAGAATGGAAAGTTTTCATTCAAAAATTAGCTAACCAAGAGTTCCATCAACAACCTCTTCTTTCTAAAAGATTGATGCCCTTAAGAAAGTGCTCATGGAAGCCTCAATAGCATTCTTGTCAAATTGATTAATATACAATGCCATTTAACATCAAGAATCTACACAGATGGACATCAAAACTTTTACAGAGGTCATTCTTCTAGGAGAAAAATTCAAACAGAGAAAAGCATAAATATTAAAAAATAATTTATGAAATAGATGTTTTCTTGGAAGAGGGAAATGGGGATTATTACATGCAGAAATCTTTTTTTTTTCTTAAATAAACAACAAAGCCCGCTCACCATGTACAGATTAAGTTAAAAGTAGTAGTTTGAGTATCTGCTTGACCTGTTAGCAGTTGGATAAGCTTTGAATAAAAAGACTTGAAAGCAACAGACAGCCTTCGACAGAAGCTGTTTGACTGCTACCTGTTCTCTGCTGAGAATGAAATCAATTTCCATAAAGCAAAGAAAACTGCCATATTTGAGAAAACTTATTTTTATGCTTTAATTTCACGAATGAATCTTACAAGCATATATGGAATATTGAAACAACTATTTATTTCTGATGCAAGATATTTGATTCAATACCACAGATCATTAGGCAACAGTAAAGGTCATGTTTTGACAAACTGAAAAGATTTGTAAGATTCATGGATGTCACAGAGGCGAGAGCCAGTGATCACCGTTTGTTACATGATCACCACAACCTAATCGCAACACTACATCTAGCCAGGGAAATCTGGAACTTGATGGTAAGACTGTCATGGTTTTATGATTTTGGTTATTGGTATTCCGCATCTTGAGACCATGTATCGTACTGGGAGTTAAAGAGTTAATGCTGTACTTCCGTGGATTGTCGATAGTTCACTGAATTCCAATCCTGCCTTATTTCAATTCAATTGGTTAGATTTTACTTCCAATATCCAGTTCTTGCAATACCTGTTCTTTGCTAGGTTAAATAGAATTCCAGACATGATATTTTCTTTTTGTCTTCTGCTGAGTACTGTGGTTACAATTTCTTAGAACCATGACCATTTCTTCATGATTACACAGTTCAAAGTAATTGACAATTGTGTCAAGCCGGGGTATTTCTTTTTTCCCATTTGGGCTCATTTATCATAGAATCATAGAATGGCTTGGGTTGGAAGGGATCCCAAGGATCATCAAGTTCCAACCTCCCTGCCACAGGCAGGGCCACCAAACTCCAGATCTGGTGCTAGATCAGGTTGCCCAGGGCCCCATCCAACCTTGAACACCCCCAGGGACAGAGCATCCACAACCTCTCTGGGCATCCTGTTCCAGCACCTCACCACTCTCTCTGCAAAGAACTTCCCCCGACGTCTAATCTAAGCCTTCACTCTTTGAGTTTAAAACCATTCTCCCCTGTAAATTACCTATTGTAATTTACCTATGTAATTTACCCCTTGTAATTTACCTACAATTTTTATCTGCCGTTTCCCCAACTCATCACTTAGTATCACAAAGTCCCTGGCAAGTCCACAGAAACACTCAGCAACTACTTTTGGCACTTGGGCAGGCTGTTGTTGATGTGTGCAAAAGCAGGGAGAGTTTTGACTCACAGTACCCTAGCTCCTTTCTGTGCCCTCTCTGGCATTCACAAGGAATCATGACTGAAGCTACACTGTTCTGCTCTCCTTCATGTTCATTTGTCATCTGTGCAGCATGTTCAAGACTGGCAGTCATCTTGGTCCTTCATACCATCTTGGTGACAGATTCCAGAGGCCACACCACCTTCTCAACAAAAAAAAAACAACTAGACTGAAGATAGCTGAGACACAGCCAGGACAAAGCCCCATGTGTGTTCCTACAGATATGATTCCTACAGACTGGAGAGTTGGGCTGGGAGGAACCTGATGAGGTTTAACAAGAGCAAGTGTAGAGTCTTGCACCTGGGGAGGAGTAGCTGCATGCATCAGTATAGGTTAGGGTATAACCTGCTGGAGAGAAGCTCTGTGGAGAAGGATCTGGGGGTCCTGGTGGACTACAGGTTGGCCATGAGCAAGCAGCGTGCCCTTGTAGCCAAGAAGACCAATGGTAGTGGGTAGTGCAGTGCATTAAAAAGAACATGGCAGCAGGTCAAGGGAGGTGATGCTCCCCCTCTACTCTGCCCTGGTGAGGCCACATTTAGAACACATTTAGAATGTGTCCGGTTCTGGGCTCCCCTGTTCATAAAAGACAGGAATCTCCTGGAAGGAGTCCAGCAAAGGGCCACAAAGATGATTTGGGGCCTGGAGCATCTCCCGTATGAAGAAAGGCTGAGTAACCTGGGTCTGTACAGCCTGGGGAAAAGAAGACTTGAGAGGGGATCTGATGAATGTTTATAAACATCTAAAGGCAAATGGATGAGGCCAGGCTCTTCTCGGTGCTGCGTAGCAATAGGACAAGGAGTAATAGCCTAAAACTCAGCATAGGAAGTTCCATACAAACACACGGAAGAACTTCTTTATGGCAAGGGTGACTGAGCCCAGAGAGGCTGTGGAGTCTCCTTCTATGGAGATATTAAAGACCCGGCTGGATGCCTATCTGTGTGATCTATTGAAGGGTACCTGCTTTAGCGGGGGAGTCGTACTCAATGATCTCTTGAGGTCCCCTCCAGCCCCTGCAACTCCATGATTCTGTGATTTACAGGACAAAAGCACATCCAAACACTGAGAAGAAATAGCATGGAACACGTAGTTTCATGGGCCAAGTTGCAAAGATTTGAATCTTTTCCTTGTAAGTGATGTGCTTTCAGGCATTGAGGGGAGATCTTATTGCTCTCTTCAAATGCCTGAAAGGTGATTGCAGTGAGAGCGGGGTTGATCTCTTCTCACTGGTGACAGGACAAGGGGAAATGGCCTCAAGTTGCAGCAGGGGAGATTTAGGTTGGATATCAGGAAAAACTTCTTTACAGAAAGGGTTGTTAGGCACTGGAACAGGCTCCCCAGGGAGGTGGTTGAGTCACCACCCCTGAATGTGTTTAAAAACTGTTTGGATGTGGTGCTCAGGGGTGTGATTTAGTGGTGGGTTGTTAGAGTAGTATGGTTAGGCTGTGGTTGGACTTGATGACCTTGAAGGTCTTCTCCAACCTGAGCAATTCTATGATTCTATTATTCCATGATTGATCCAAAGTCCTTGTAAACCAATGGGAGTTCTGCCAGTGGAGGAGCAAATATTCCCGGAGGGGAAGCTAATGGCTATGACAAGGGTGCATAAGCACCATGAGACCTGGGCCACTGAGGCAGTGAGAGTACCAACACTGATAGCTGCCTAGACAGAATAAGGCCCTGTTTCATCAGCTAATCATGCCAAATCAGTGGCCTTGAACAGTTTACAGAGAGTCATTATTCTCTTCACTCTCTACCCTGTACATGACATTTTGTTTTTGCCAGCTCTGCAAACACTTGCAGAAAAAAGTGTATTTCTTGTGTTAGGTTGGCTGAGTAGCTCAGCAGTGTTTCTGTCCTTGACTGGGTGAATTTGTAAGCAAGCCTCAGGAAAGTATGAACCCAAATATGGATCATCACATGGGTGGCTTTCACATTCATATCACTTGAATCAGTCACAATAAAAACATTAAAGTGCAGGCTGCTGGCAGAAGGAAGATGCTAAACTGGTGGGAAGATAGGACTGAAAGAGACACTGATGCACTTCAATCCTCAGAAAATATTTTGCTGTATTCACACAAAATTCCAAAACTCCATCAAAGCTACTTATGTCTTGCCTGCCCTTGGTCCTGAAGTACTGACCTCACACTTTAAATGAGCTCCTGATTCTAAGCTCCTTTGGTAGTGGGAAGTGTTCAGACTAGTCCTGCTGCAACAAATTGCAGTGTTAATTTCACAAGCACTTCTCCTGATGATTTTCTACAAGAGGAAGATCCTTTGGCCCTTATGCATATCTACTCCCATTCAGCCGCAATCTTCACAAATCTTCAACCGTATGAAGAATCTGATTGCTAGTACTCTTTCCTCCTTAACTCCACAAAACAAAAACAGGATTTATGCACTTGCCATCCTGCCCACGCTACTCAGTGACAGAAGTCATCTCCATGAAACATAGGAAAGATTGTTCAGCATGATTTGAAGGTTACGGAAGCAAACCTTAACCTGCATTACTGCACCTGCTAAGGAGTATATATTTTCAGAGCACAGTGTCATAGTGGAGAATGAAGAAAGATACAAGGCTGCTGAAGTATCAAAATATACAAATAATGAGTGGCTTGCCTTTACTAAAGCAAGACAAGGATGTCAAATGTGGATTCTTCTTTTAAAATCTGTTTTGTCATAACTTCACTGTGATTGTTTAGTTAACTTGTTTATTATTCTATTCTGAAAATGGTAAAAATATAAATCTTCATTATCAGCAAGCTCTCACAGAAAACCTTCAGAAAGGAAAGAACTCTTACTTCTTTGGAAGATAAAAATCCACAAGACCTTTTTTTCAACACATTTTAAATTGACAGCTGTGAAAAGGGATCAGTGTTATTACTAGCATAGTTACCTCTCCAGCACTGTAGCTACGAAGCCGCTGAAGATGCTGCCTGTGAGTCAGGTGATTAGGGAGACGACCATTCTGCAGTGGGATCCTGGGATCTATGAATGTGGTAGCACGACTGTTGTGGTCAACAAAGAAAGACTGAAACATACAGGAACAATGTAGAGTGGTTATTTCTGGAAGAAGAAAGCCAACAGTGTGACAGTACTGTGGCAACATAAAGTGAAAACCACTAGAAACTGCATGTCAGAAATCCCCTGTTAAGGCACAGCCTTAGAAGATAGTATCTGCAAATGACAGGACTTTCTTAGCCAAACTTAGAACAACTCTTGGAAAATACCTGAAGCTACATAGCTCAAAATTACATGTAATACCCATGAGGTAAACAAGGCAGAAGAGAAAAAAATTACTAGGGAACACTGCTTATTGGGTAGCAAAGCCTCATGGAAGCAGACACCAAGTCTGCTTTTCAGACATGACCAATCTCTACTCTGGATGAAACTTTTATTACTCCAGTACTGTCTCAGATATGGTGTGATATTCCACAGAAAGCTAGAAGGTTACCACTACGCTCTATAACATTTGTTCCTGAAGCTTTTTTCTGCTTTTAAAATAACTCTACTTGCTGCAAGTGTCGTTTAATCCAAATCATTACCAGTTTTGAGACAAGAATGAGGGGACCTTCAGTGACCATGTAGCCTGATGTGCTGTGTTAAACAAGTGATTAGTTTTGTTGGTCCTCTTACCTTGCCCTGCTGGTCAGTTTTTATCTCCCAGCCACGAGGAAGCTCTAGTCGGGTGTCAGCAAACATGTTGATAAAATTTACCAGGTCTCTGTTGTGCTGATAGCGCTCAAAATTACGAGCATCTCTACGGATCTTCAGAATCATATGCTTCAAGCAGGTACTGTTAGTGAAGACTCGATAGGCACTCTTTGAAATGGAAAATAGAAGTGATAAAAAACAGTTCTGATGTCAAAATGACATGTTTAGTTATTTCTTGGGACATCTGTCCAAAGAACTGAAACACATACTGTGAGAGCTGCATTACATCGAATGATTGTTTTACACAAACATTTAGAAGTAAGAAATAGAATCTAAAAAGCCAAACATCCCCCTGCATTATGCACAGTTACCCTCCACATAAACTGCTTCATAAAGAACTCCAAAAAGACAGTTAGCTAAAACACCACCTACTCAAGATGCATGTAGTTGTGTCTATTTCATTTCTTTCATAAGACTAGTAGAAAGCCTGCTTGTGTGACTGGATGATCCAAGAAAGGTGCAAAGACCACTGTGAACATGTATTTATGGTGAAATTTAAATTAAGATTTTTTGGTAGGATTCATCAACTGAAGAGGACTGCAGTGTGGATGTCTATATATGAGTTTGTTACCTTATTTATGGTCACTTTATGGCGACAGGACAGAAACAAACACATTCAATTGTCTATTTTTGGAAGATACCAATTGCTTTCTGGAACTGAGTATTTGTTTCTGCACTGACTAAAAAGCCTGTCAGATGGAGATGTTTTCATGAGTCACATGAAAACCATCCTAAAGGCAGGTAGTCATATCTCACCATGGACATTAAACACGCCTCTTAGGGGAACATCCACTGATGCAGATCTGAGTGAGTTAGTTCTGATGCAGAAAAGGAGTCCAACTGAACTATATTTGTTGCCATAGTGTCTTCAGCGATACAGTACCACAGAATACACATGTCGTGGCAACACTTTTTCTCATCCACAGGCCACTACTCTTGGATCTTTACTCCAGGGAAAAAGCTCAAGGCAGGGTAGGAAACTTTACAAAAAATCTGCATTCCTTCTGAGCACTTCACCAGACAGAAAATGAGTGCACTGTTTATACTGGTCACCCGAAAGGACTGAATTACTCACTAGAGCTTTCATTATACTACATGAAATACTTTCTGCAGTCTCTGTCTTCTTGTGCAACTAACGGTCATTGGAGAATTCCCGAATTCCTGCCTCCAGTGAAGTGAGTCCCAGTGTGTCTATATGTAATCTGTCCAGTGAGTCTGGCTCCAAAAGCTTTGAATTCTCAATTTCTGTGTACTTTTAATGCATTTTTACCACTACAATGCAATAAAACATTTACAAGTACTAGTTTTGTTATGTAGGGTTTATAGTTGTGGTAGTGCTGAGAAGGGAATACTCCTTGCAGCACAAGGTCCTTAATTATAGTAAAATGTTGGTATATGTAGTGAAATCAAAGAGATATTATCTTTGCCCTGAAAATAAAACCTGATTATAACTCAGGAAAGCTTTATGGTCACAAACTGCCGAGTTCCCAACCTACTCCATTACAGAAGATATATTTTGATCTAATGTTTGATCAATAACTCTGATCAGCACTACGAAAACCAAAAATGCAATGTAGATTTATCTCTCAATGGAAATAAAGTATCTGCTTAATGGGAGCCTTTCCCTTTTAAGTCTAACTGCTGGATAATGTTTTTTCAATCCCAAGTTCACTGGGATAATTAATAGCTTGAAATTTTAATAGGGGCATGTGGTTAAAATATAACAACTGCGTTAAGCCAGGAGTTATGTGGGTCATTATTTCTGTGCAAGTGGAATCTACATGACTATTTAACAGATGTTTCAACAGATTGTTATGCCTTCCATATTAAAGACAATTTAATAAGATCAAACTGAAGGCCTCTCTTGACTTTTTTATTTCAGTGAGAAATGAAACTGGGACTTAAATCTCTTGTGAACTGTTTCTTGCACCACTATAGAAACATTTGCCCCTTTTGCAAATAACTGTGCTGAATGAAACTGATACTGTTCCCAGATATAAATCATCATATATCACGCTGTCAGTGGAAGAAATTATGTGCACTCCATAACATAGTTCAGGCAATGTCAGATGAGTAAATATATGCTGCCTTCTGCAGGACTTCAGGAGCAAAAAACTCTGGCAGAGGCTTGGAGAAGGACAGATGGCTTCAATCCACAAAGCACTCAGCCAGAATCGGACATTTGTCGTTACCTGAAAACTGTGCTGAGATTTCAGTCTGTGCTATTCTCAACCTGGCCTTGTGCTCAGAAAGGACAACCAAGCCCCAAGTCATATAACTCAAATTCACTGTGCGTTCTCCCCGAAGGCCTTGGGGACAGTATCAGGACTCAGAAAGAGCAAATCATAATTACTCACATAGTTTGCATGCAACACAGTGAAGAACTCAGGATTGGTGATAAACTTCACAGCTGGAGACTGCAGCAATAAGGTGATTTTTTGAGAATTCACAGGAGAAAGGGAACCTTCCCTCCTTATCTCTGGATAGAAACCAAAAGAAGCATGATTTTAGTAACAGTGGCAAAGATCGCCTGTTATCTAATCCCTACTGAGTGGCTACAAAAGTGACTGCATAAAAATGTCAGCATCCTGCCCAATGTACCTACTCTCCTTGCGTTTCCAAGACAAGCCTGCTGGTAGAACTGTCAGTGTTCTTATGGTTATTGCTGCCGTGCTCATATGGCAGGAGCTGGATGCTCCTGGATGTTAAAAAACTCTGGCTCATATCTACTGCTGTCTCTAAATAACAGTTTGATGACAACAGTTTTTACCAGCTGACAGTTTTGTTCAGTACTATTACTCAAGTCCTGACTGGTTCCACTCACTGTTGATTTTAGAGAGAACAATTCTTTTTCAGCATGGAACATTAAGAAAATTCAAGTGTATGTGCTGATTCTTTTGCTTTACCAATGCTATTTTACACAAGGATGGCAAGAAGACAACTTACTTATTGTAGCAAACATGGAAGACAACCCTAGGTGGGGGTCAAGAATGACCCAATGGAAAAGAACTGCTTATTCGTTTTGGTGGCACAGTTTCTCAAACAAAGCAGATAGCTCTTTTGTGGGTCCACAATCTGCATGGTGAACATTAGTCTGATTGTTGATGTTTCTTATCTGAATAAAAACAACTTAGCTGATGGTTTTGCAATTGCTTTAAAGAAATATGACTGCCACGAAAAAGAGTAGAATAGCTCCCTGCCTGTT
Organism: Numida meleagris; assembly: GCF_002078875.1. Classification (NCBI taxonomy): domain Eukaryota; kingdom Metazoa; phylum Chordata; class Aves; order Galliformes; family Numididae; genus Numida; species Numida meleagris. Next base: position 51,648,859 of record NC_034410.1, on the reverse strand, counting down.
CCATCCTTCTCTGGATATGCATTCACCTCTTCTCCTTCACAATGGCAGTAGTTCTTGTTTAGTTATCTAATGAGCCAAGTGGAAGAATCAATTTGGCTACAAAGAGCTTTAACTACAAGAAAGTTTTCAAATAGATTCGTTCCCTGCTCTGTTATGAGGTGTTGTCATATAGTTAGTGATGAGTAAAAATACAGCTGTGCCTCCTTTGGTGGCAGCCCAGACTTAGATCAGCTAATAGCTATCACAAAGCTGTAGCCATAAAAAAACCAAAATATTCCATACTCCATGCCAGGGCTACTGCAGGTGTGACCACACAAAGAAATGTGGTAGTGCAGAAACCATGCCCAGAAACAATAAACTGTAATGCGCACAGTTTATCACACTGCAGCAAAAAGAAAATAGAGCTGTTTTTACCTCTACTGCTTTGACAAAAACTGACACCATCTCCACTTCATTTTAAAATAGTCCTTTCCTAAAGTAAAAATGCTCTGTCTTAATCGTTGTTAAAAATCATTGGAACCTTTTTAACTTGCCTTGTGTCTGTAGCTTCAGTTCTAAACATTTTTTCTTCTAATTAGCTTTTGCACCCTGCTATTCCTGTCCTCAGAACTCCTCAAAACTGAATACCAACACTGAGTACCACTGAACATGCCCTCGATAGCTATTATCACATACCTGAGCTTGGTTGGGAAGGCTCTGCCTCAGAGTCACTTCCTCCTCCAGTGGGAACTCTCTCCACCCTGTTGTTTACTACACCATCATCTTCAGTCCGCTCTGTTGCAATAGTTCGCTGGATATTTTGGTATCTGCATACATTTAGAGAAAGGAACAACATGTCTTAGTTAACAGAATAGCGCTCTGATGCTTCCTACCTTGATAATCAGTGTTGGTTTTGAATGATTCCAATACTTTTACCTTCAGAATACAACAGAGTAAGGAGCACAATGGATTCCTCTCCTTCAAATGACAAAGCTATTCACACCTGGGCGAACCATTACTTTGTAAATCTGGCATTTTGCACAATAGCTACACTTCAAGGCAAGGGAGACTCAAAGGTCAAATTCACAAAGATATTTAGGCTACAATTTTTCTATTAGGCTTCTCTTTAAATAATCCAGATGTCTGGAACCTAAAAATATTAGTGGATCATGGTTCTCCCTCTCATTTAGTCTTAAGGCAGCGTAAGCTGTGGTGCACTGAGTACCCTTCAGCCTTGCTTATTACAATATCAGATGCATATGCTCAACCTTAAAAATTAAAGGATTAAAACCCTAATATGGTAAAAGTGTTCACAATGTGGATGATGATAGAGCATGGCCACCAGCTGACAACACTTCTATTTTAGTAGGCAATATGGACTGCAGCCTAGTAGATTGTATGAACTCAGAGAGCTACAATCTCATTAAGATGACCATAGGAAAGTAGAATAGGATGCAACACATCCTGAGTGAAAAGCATAAGGATGTGTAACATCCACTTATGGAAATTAATCGGATTGGGTATTATCTTGCATTGGGTGAACAGCTAAAGAACAAGAGAGAAGAAACAATACAGACATAAGCAAAAGACAGTGAGGAAGATGACAGAAGTAAACGCTGAATTGAATCCTGCAAACACCTTTACAAACGATATAATTTCCATATTAATTATGGAACTAATTGCCACGTTAACTGATGCTAATAGGACTAATAATTGCCTTAGAGATGATTTAAATCATAAATACCTTACCAGATCAGGAACAAAGTATATGGCTGGCTGTGGAAATAACCTGGAGTGTTTCAAATATGCACTACAGAAAATAAATTCTAGTTAACTTGTTCACTCACATAGACAGATGAATAAGAAGAGAGATCAAGATTTCTTTGGTTCCACTAGCAAGCCATGAATGTAAATATTTTTATATATTTAATAAGAAAATGTATTTTAAATCCAGAGAGAATGAAAAGAAGGATGAAGAAACAAAGAGAAAGGGAAAGAAAGAAAGAAATAGGCTCTGTTAATTAATTTATTAGCTTTTAATCCACTTTGCTATTTTTAATCCGTATTTCTGTATTGCATTCCCAAACATAAATAAACAAGACTGGCTCTACTGTCTGCATTTAATCTGATCCAACACTGTTTGTCTCCCGTTTTTCTGACTTAACACTCTTTTTTTCTTTCCTCATCTCATATTCCGACTTACAATTTCTAATTATTTTCTCTCCCTCTCTCTCTTTATTTGTTAATGTACACTTTATTCCAAGGAGAAAACTGGTCAGGATTTAGTTTATTAAAGTGACCTGGGATCAGTAAAGACAAAGGGGATTTGTTTTTCACAATTTCAGCAGACAGTGTCTCCAGTAGCTTACTGCAACTCAACTTTGGGCAGATGAGCTGTAAACAATTAAGAAAAATCAATTAAGTTTTAATAGATTTACACTAAAGTTTCATAGTAGTATTTATATCCCTCAACATTCAAAGGCATCTAAAACTGCATTTAGCGTATCTTTTGAAAGCTCAACAAAGAGCAAATTTAGAAGATTTTTAAAAAAGACTGGTGTTCTATTTTTAAGTCAATATCCATCTTTATAAATAAATTCTGACAGCAGATTTCATAACAGCATGAATTTAACTTAGTTGCTTTGTCCCTCTGATTTAGACCCACATTTTGCATTTTTATTCACTTGACTGCAGGCAGCTGAATGAACTTTCCATTCCAGTACCGGAGGAGATTTACAACACTCACATGCAACAGCAATACACATCTTTTTTAAGGCATTCATGTAATCAAGGGATATAAGCACATTAACAAAAACAAAAACTTGCAGCTTCAATTTAATTAGATGTTAGAAAGTCCCTACTGGCAAACGTTAAACAGTAATACTAGCTGTATGCCAACCAAAAAATACATTTTGGACGTTTCAATACTATAAAACTATCTTATATAAATAACAGAAAATGTCAAAGAAATTGGAGAAAATATTGAAAGGGCAATGCCTCTGCAAATTCAGTCTTTTTTCAAAGTGATTTGTCAAAGTAATAGAGGTTTAGAAACACCACACTGAGGCTGTCTTAATTACACAGTTTCTTGTGTTTTCCATTACTTCTTAAATTAGTGCAAAAACAAGATACACATATGCTTCAAAAGATCTTCCCAACAGAGCTTGAGCAGCAATGTCTACTACCTGCTTTGCTAACAAGTGAGTCAGGTAGTGCTGAAGAAAATGAGCAAGAGTCTTCAAACTAAAAATTACAGATGTCTCCTGCCTAACACCTAGATTCCAGTTTTGCATTCCCTGTATTCTGAAGAGGCTAGCACAGCTATCAAAAAGCTTTGAGCACAGAAGTAGGATTAGGCTCTTGGATTTGAACAATCACAGCTATGTTGTTTTTTTCAAGCTAAATTTCCAAAGCTTTGTGGTTTTGGCAGAGCTGGAAATACCAGGCTTCCTTGTAATATTTTGGTTTTTCCATTCCCTCCCAGAAATGAAACCAGGAAGCTGAGTAAATTGGTTCAAAAAGAAAAGTGGCCAAGTTTTTTCAAATTAAGCAGTTTTGAGTTCCATTTTGTTTAGAGCAAAAGTTCAGGCTGCTGGTAATTCTGTCTTCAAGCCCTGTGTTTGCTCTTGCCTCACCTAAAATGATTTTCAGGTGTGTTTGCTGAAGACTGTTTCAAACAATGAAGTTTGAAACACAACAAACCAGGATTTCTAAAATGAATGTTTAAAACAATGCTTACTATAATGCTTTCCAATTACTATTTATGAAAGCTTGTTTTCCTCATAATATAGAAATCTTGAGACTCAAAATATTTGAAATTTGCTTCAGGACAATGATAATTTTATAAATTCTAGCAGCCAGGTTGAAAATGCAGAAATCACTTTCCAATTCTGAAATGCCCCATTTGTTTCAACTGAGTATTCAGCATGAGCCTCATTTATTAGAATTTTGGGGAATTTTTGTTCCCAAACTTTGAAACAACAGGAGAACTCCTTATTCAACATTTTAAATCAATAAAACTCTTCAAGAGAGAGCAGTGAATCATCAGTTTTTTTTCCTCTGTCCCAAGAAGCAATGGCAATTGATGTCTATTAAACTGCAAAGTGCTTGGTCTCCAATGGGATTCAGGTAAAGAGAGCTATGCCACTACTAAAAATCCTTTATACTTCTGACTTTGTAACTGGGTATCTGAATACCAAAAATAGAGAGATTCAATGAAAAATGTTAGACCTATTAACATTCAATTACCAATCCGAACCAGTAACAAGTCATAAGCTTGGAAGCCAGACAACCTACATGAAAATATAGAGGGAAGTTTGCAACAAGGAGGTCACAAACGTAATACCTACTCTGCAGTATCTGAGATCTGAGATAGTTGGTTTATGAATTAATCTGTGTTAGCTAAAAGAATGCTAAACACCTACAAGCACTCTCACAAACATTTATTTCTGGTCTTGTGTTGTACTTATGTGAGAGTTCAACTTCCAAAAAAAAAAAAAAAAAAGAGAAAATGCTGATGTATATCCACAACAGAGCTTTCTGTGGCAGATAACTTGCTTAGCAGCAGTCAAATACCCTGAGCTTTCATATAATCCAAATCCTTCTTAAAGAGAAATGCAAAATGGCGGAGGAGAGACATGTAAATCCCTTGAAAAAAATCTAGATTAAACACACAGTTTGTGATTTTTTTTTAAAATATTAACATGGTAACTTGATGCCTTCTGAGGAAGGCTGTAAGGGAAAAAAACAAAAGTTCTTTCACCTCTACAAGACATAATACATGTTATGAAATGCTAGCCAAAGTAATAAATTTGGTGGAAAAATTTTTTTGTTCAAGAGTGACTTGATAGTGTCAACTTTCCATTTACAACAGCAACTTTAAGAAGACTGACTCCCCAAAAGTTAAATTAACTTTCCTGTTGTCATTCAGAACCCAGTTCTCCTTACATACAGTAACTGCAAAACTATTCTGCACATTGAAAACAACACTTTGAAACTTCACGTTTTACTCACAGCTGCAGATCCTTCTCAGAGAAAAGGACCAAAAAATTTTGTGGCATTTTACATGCTATGATTAGAATACAATTCCAGTTTTGCTTGTCTAGAAAAGAAACCATACCATTACAATAAGCAGTAAATAAAAAAAAAATTGTCTGAAGTGAAAAGGGAGGATTTTTAACCACTGTTAAATTCAGCCCAAAAAGCAAGCAAGAGAAAGAAATGATAAATCTATTTGTAGACCAGTCAAACAAAGGGAAAACGTGTGCCATGCTAAGATATACCTGAGCTAGCAAAGAATGAACTGACAGATTTACAGCAGCTAGTACAACACTAAGATATCTGTCTCTATCTGGAAAGACACACAGTTCTATCAGAGCAGTGCTTTGCCCTGGAAAAAGAGACAGCTTTCAGTAGGCCTAACTAGCTTGAGTAGAATTACCACACAGATATGTAAACTATTTTAATGTAACTACAGATATGTAGACTATTTTAATAACAGTCAGCTCAGAACAGTCAGTCAACAACTCTGTAGTTGCTGCAGTGCCGTGCTACGTGCTGAGCCATGAGTACCACTCTACGTGTTAAACAGAAAAAGTAGCTCCATCTTTTGGAAGAACACTCCTTTCTCTTTCGGGAGTAATTTCAAAAAAGTTTTTCAAAAGCTTCTTCATACAGTTTGAAAAGTTTTGAAACATCTTTCACTCAACAGCACCCCTCATGTGGGTAAATTTGTATACCGGATACCCACAGCAGGTACACCAAATCAGAAAGTCAGCAGCAGCCAGGACAGGAGCACGTATGTTTCACTTGGACTAGGAAAGAAGCTTAGGAAGCCAATGGGATGCAGTGAGGAAGGAATCATAGAATCATAGAATGGCTTGGGTTGGAAGGGATCCCAAGGATCATCAAGTTCCAACCACCCTGCCACAGGCAGGGCCACCAACCTCCAGATCTGGTACTTGACCGGGTTGCCAAGGGCCCCATATAACCTGGTTTTGAACACCTCCAGGGACAGAGCATCCACAAACTCTCTGGGCATCCTGTTCCAGCACCTCATCACTCCCTCTGTGAAGAACTTCCCCCTCACATCTAATCTAAACCTTCACTCCTTGAGCGTAAAACCATTCCTTCTTGTCCTATCACTGTCCGCCCATGTAAAAAGTTGATTCTTCTCCTTTTTATTATCCCCTTTTAAATACTGGAAGGCTGCAATGAGGTCTCCTTGCAGCCTTCTCTTCTCCAGGAAGGAAGCCAATGGGGCATTGCTGAGAAAAGAGAGTGTGGATCTTAGAAGAATAAAGGTGCAAGTGCTCACCGCCGGTTCAGCTGCTCCATTTGCTGGATAGAACCAGACCTGTGGATCCCATCTGGCGTTGCTGCTGCTGTGGGACGCTGCCATGTGGTAGTTCGGTTGACATGGTCAACGTAGAACACTCTCCCGTGGCTGTCTATCCGAGCTTCCCAATCTGGGGTTGGAAAAAAAGGAAGGGATCATGCTGTCAGCGTGATGTCTTCCAGAAAAATTATGTGGGGAGATACATAAACACACACATATATTCACAGAGAGAAGATATACACACAAGATAGATACCATATACATGCCTATATGCGTGCAATGTATGTGTATTTATTCAACATATATATTCAAATGCATATATATACTATGTGCTTGTCTATATGCATATACAGTATATGCATATACATAAAAATTTCACACACGGTACATAGGTAGCCTATGGAATTCACCATCATAGACTACAAAAACACATGTTTTAAAGGGCTGGATAATTTTAGAATTACTAATACTAGCTGGCTGGATTCATTACAGGTCAGGGCAGCCATAAAGAACTGAGACTTAGCAGAGAAGGATTAAATCTGAGCTAACGTGGCAAATCCATGTTTTCTGTATTGTTATGTTTCAGAATACACAGGTTTACATATGTTTCATACAACAGTTATAGGCTTCCCTGAAAACTCATCACAGCCTGATTGGATAGATCCATACAAATCTCTGTAGATATACACAAACAATTTTCGTAAACCTACGTTCTGATGAATGCCAACTCGACTGAAAGTTTGCAGAATAATGAGCCTTCAATCATTATCGTCTCCTTTCAATGCTTAAGTTGTCCCATGATTGAAAACTAAATGTTCTGATGGTTTGTGGAAAATGGTAATATTGATTAATAAAAGGTTTGTATGGGGGAAATTCAGAAGTGAGTTAGTTAACAAAGCTCCACATTGGATTGCTTGGAATGTTTGGAGTTGTGATACAAATTTGACTTGCTAGCTTCATCTTTCTACATGACCCATCAGCTGATGACATATCTATGTATAAACGCATACTTTCTACATGTGTTTATATACAAACCTCACCCACATTCGCACACAAATGCACATATGGTAATTACCTTTGGAGGATAAAACTATTTGTTATTTCCACACTCTTACTATGACTACTCTAACTTGGGAGATCATTCCTTCTACGTTTTCCTACGACCAAATTCAGGTTCAGCTGGACTTCATTCTTTACATCTTAGCTGCTACTACTTCTAAGAGTAGGACTGAAGTTGTATCTTTCCCTGCTGTGTCTGGAAACCTATCCTTCATAAACAGTTTCACTCTCCAGAACACCAGCTATCACTAAACTCAGATGACATATCTGTACTGGTCCCATCCTAGTGTAGGCTGTCTAACGACTGTGGCTGGTAGCCCGTGGCACATTAGTTCCACAAACCTAAAAATGACACCAAGAGTCCTTGGAGGGATTTTCTGTGAGACTTCAAAACAGCAAGAGCCTTATACACATGCACTATTTCTATACACTATTTCGAGTTGACTGTGTAAGTACTTCGATAATTATAGGTGCAGAAACTATGCTAACACCACATGTACATACATACAGTCTCTCTGTGAACATCACATAATTTTAAGGGGAGGGCTCTCTGGTTCTCCCACTGGGTAAGGTTTCTCAAGGATGTTGTAGCTGTATCAAGAACAAGAACATAGCCTCATGAAAACAATGTCCAAAATCAAACAGTGAAAAAGAGCACATCAAGCACAACAGATGCACATTGAATGAAATCAGACTTGACAGGCCAGGTTGAAGGCCAAAGCCTTACCAATCATGCCGTCAGTAGTGGTGGGTGTACCACCATGGCCACTCTGGAGCCATGCACTATCTGCAACATCATGTACAAGGAAATTATCTTGGCCAGATCAAAGGTGACGTGTTGTACCTTAAAATCGCTAAGATGATCTTCATTTTTCTTGCTGTCCTAGTCATTACTTCACACTACAGTATGCATGTAACAAGCTGGGAATAATAAAGCTCAATGGACAGTTAGGGATTTGTAGGTAATGATCATACCCACACTCTTATCAATCTATATAGAAGACACCAATCAATGCTGGTCATATTGATCCGAAGCCTGCTGATAGACACTTTCTAAGAATAAAACTATCCAATTACAAAATAAACCTAGAGTTTCTTATAACCCAGCCCAATGCACTACTGGCACCAGAGCCTATCTTGCAGTATACCTCTAATTAAATGTAATTCAGACTTCCTAAGCTTCTAAGTACGATACTTAGAAATCCAAGAATAACAAAACTTCAGAGCTTGGAGGTCACAGTGAAAATTTCAGGTCAGAATTGTGCAGGCAGGATTACAGTTTCAGGAAGGCTTTCTCTGCAGGATGCACCAAACATCCAGCAGCATTATGAACAGACATGAACTACATCTATCTAACTGTGAGCACTGCTTTATTCACTGCTGAATGTGTATATGCACCTGAAACCATGGGTTGACACTTGCAGTGGCATACTGAAATATTAAGAACTGCGTCACGTGGCTTTTGGGAATTCTGCACTGTAACAAGATAAGTACTGATCTTTGCAACAGCTTTTTAAATCAGGTGAAAAGCTATTCTTCTGAATAGCTTCTGGAAAGGCTGTTGGAGGGTGGAAGGTGCTGGTATTTTGGTTGCACAAAGATGTCAGGTGCACTTTCTGCCTTCCCACAAGACAACCAGGAAGCTATACAAGTCACTGAAGCTGCATACAGTGCCAGATTTGTGGACAGATGGATAGATACCTGCACAGAGAGATGAACAGGCTGACACGTGAACTGACAGACAGGACTTAGCTTTTCAGCTATGCTCAAGTCCCTTCATGCTACTTCAGGGGCATAGGTGATCTAGGAAGCAGCCAATTCTCCTCAGGCTTTTTTGTTACTTTTTCAGACAAAATAAAACTGTGATTACAACAGAGACTAACCTTAATCTAACCTTCACAGCAGTAGCATACTCAAGCACAGAGTGGAGATGGGACAGTAATGATTTGTTCTCTAGTGATCCCTCTCCATCAGATAAGTCATATTTTGCAACAGCACCTGAAACTGCTCTGATTTATACCAGAAGATGCAACCTTTTCTGGCAGGCGCATAATCCTGGAGGGGCAAAGTAAACATGCTGGCAACATCTCTTTCCAATCTCAGCCACACCTTTTGCACAGAGCAGCACTGAACAGGGCACATGTATTTTTCTTGGCTTCAGTTCTTTAGGGCACATAGCAGTACAAGCAAACACATGCATAATAAGGAGTGAGCATTAATGCTGTCAGAGGGCAATAAAAGCTCTGCAAATCTCCTATCAGTCTCATATAGGCTTTAACATTTGAGCCGGTCACTATGACATTCCTATATAAATAATGAATCTGGTCTATCTTACTTTCCTAAACAAAGCAGTCTGAAACTACATTTGCTCCCTGGTATCAACTGTTGTGGGGTTATGATGAAACAAAGTTATTCAGAAAACTATTCCAAAGAGAAAAAAGACTGACCATAGGATTATCCATGGCCAATGTAAAACCAGTCAACAGTGATCTTGCAGCAATGACAACATTATCTTCAACAATGTGAAGAGGTTAATGCTGCATGTGAGAAGCAAGCCGGGCTTGTTCACATAACTGATGTCTGAAATACAAAGTTTTTTCCTTTCATACCATTCAAGAATTATTTAACTGTGATTAAGAGGCATTAAAGGCACTGAGATAGTGATACTGGATGCTAGAAAAAGAAATATTTCTAGATTAAGACTATAGCCTTCCTTTTGAAATTACTTTGAAATCGCACTGAGAGCATTTAGCACTGCCTTCCTAGGTGATATTATCTAACTCAACTTTTTTTTCCCCATAAAATTAGCTTCGTAGAGTCTTTTCCCATTAAAGTCAATATACTTAAGTCTCAAAGGTCTCAAAGCCCTTATACAAAGTCTCAAGCCTTTATTGGTAAAATGATGTTATAAGCAGATGACACAATAGAATCCTACAAAGGGATATCACTTCTAAACTGTGTTGTCATACACTGCTTTTCATATCTTTAACCCTTGTTGTGAAAGCACTCATGAAAATCAATTGTAGAAATACTTGCCTTTTAAGGATAAAAAGAAAGAGGAAAAATATATTGAATTGGTGATGGACGAATACAGGACATGGATTTACAGTACATTTTGTTTACCTGAGGTGGCGTCAGTGTCCTAGCATTAAGTCATCTAATTGGGAATGTGCCCTGTTCACAAAGCATTGAGGTAAGAGTGGGAGGAAGAAAAATATTTTCCTGTTACAGAGGTAACCATTCCCATTTCATCATTCACTGGCAAGCCACAGTGAGACTCTAATAAGACTTCATTGGGCTAGAGGCATTTGAATCATTCATGCTACTGTGCAGCTGACGCCAGCATTGGGACTATTTTCAACTTAGGGAATACTGACAGCATGGTTGGTAAATGATGAATTATTTTTCAAGGGCATCAAAGGACAAGTTCCCTCCTCGGGCTTTGAAGAAAATGGAGTGCTTTGTTTACACGCCTGGTTGTTTTTCTGAGGCACTGCATGCTTCGGGTTGTAAATCATGTGCTGAAGTTGCAAGTTCATCCGCAGGACGTTGCAGGGCATAGACTGCACTCTGCTGGGCAGTTAGCGCTAATGTAAAAAGCAGAGTGATCCTCTAGGTATACAAGGGAAAAGGTACTAAGACAAATGAAAACATCTTCAGGAGTAGACACAGTGGTAAGTCCCATATTATCTGCCCGCTAATCAGTTACTCTACTTCAAAACCTCTGATTTTTATTCAGCACAACTGTAGATGTAATTACTTCTGTAATGAACATAACATTAAATTGATTAAATCCAAAAACAATATGATGGGATCACCACATGTGAGCTACCTTTCCACAGCTTCTGCTGATTCTGCTCAGATTTGGACCTGCTATTTGTTCCTGGTGCATCTTGACTAAGCAAAAGTTCTGCTGGACCTGAAAGCAGGGCTGACAGAGCACAGGGAGTGCATCCCAAACTATATTTGAATTGGGTTACAGAAAAACCTGAAGACAAATTTTACAAAAAACCCACAGTACTTCGGTGATACACCACCAAAAAGCTTTTATGTAAGGCTTCCTGCACCCCTGACAGATACCTATTAATTCCAATCTCACAATATTGACTGGAATGAGGAAAATACTATTATTTTCATTTCATGCTAGCTAAAGAAGAGAATGGATCAAGGCAAAGGGATGTTATAGAGTTTGTCCAAACTAACATGACAACACTTGAAGTCAGGGTCAAACACGGGAAACAAAAGACCATAATGCTTGGGTTCTGGAGAAAGTATATACAGAACAGACAGTATTATTTAGAAAGCCATACTGACCTCTACACTGTTTGAATTAACAGGAAAGGCTGAAAAAAAATGTAATAAATTAAAAAATGCTAAAGCTTACTTGGTGGAAGAGGCTCATCAATAGTTGGGTAGTGATGATGGTCAGGCCTCAGAGAAGGAAGCTGGCTGACTGGCTGAGAATTATGGAGTAAAGGACAATCACCTATGGACAAGATATTCAAGATATTGACAGTCATTCACTGTTTTCACAACGTGGTTCAAAAAATGTGCTACTGTAAAACAAGTGATTATTTTTCACAGAGGTTTGCCTGGTATACTAGCAGCTCTAGTTATTCCTATTCCCAGGCACTATTTTTATAACAACTCACACACCAAATAATTGCAAAAATAATGCAGTCAGGGCTCTGGTCTCAGGTTTGAGTCAATGCTAAGCTATTACGGGCCAGATTCTGGACTCATAGATACACAAGTGTAAGCGAGAGAAGAATCAGGCTTGATCTCTGAGAAATACCATACGGCTCAAGCTTCTGCAGAAATTGGACAGGAACGTGCAAAATCCTGGCTCCAACTTTTCTCATCAGCAGAATATGAGGCTAAAAGCTGCCTTGAATCTTCCTCTGCTTTTCCAAAGGATCAGCAAACTGCATAAATAGGTTGGAGTGGCAGAATTGTGCAGTCCCTGCAAAGCAGAAGAACACCTCCTTCTACAGGTATTCTTCAAAATTCATCTTGGGTGGGAGGAGAGAGAATGAGATAAGGACCAGAAACAGATAGGAGACAGGTGGTAGAAGAAGACAAAAGATATTGAAACATAGTCAGGACTTGAGATAAAGAGAGAAGACCTAAGATACAGAAGAAGGAAAGAAGAAGGAAAACTGACACACAGTGGACAGTGCAGAGGTGGTTTTTAAAAACAGTAATACTGTATATATGCTTATATATCTGAATATGAAATAAATGAAATCTAAGCAAATGTCCAAACTCATGTTCTTTTGAGAGGAGTAACTTAAGATCCTTATATTTTTTGTAGAATCCTTTAAGAAATGAAGAAGTTTATTGTAAGGATGAAAAACTATTCCACGTCTTAGATGTAACTATGAGAATGAGGAAACTGCAAGATAAAAAGAATTCAGATTCCTTCTCATTCTGTCCTAAAAACAGACATATTTTTTCTTTAAAACAAACAACAGCTACAAAGCAGAAGTTAATTTTGTATAAAACTGAAAAAAATCTCACAGCATCCAGAAGTGAGAAAAAATACTTGTCAAAAATACTCCCTCTCCTAGGTGCTCTGATGATACCATATGGCATCTTATATTTCTCCATTAAAACACTTGCGTATAGGCTTATCTCACAGTCATATCTGCTGTGTGTTTTGAACAGACAGCAGAGTTATATAAGTTATTACTCAGTGCTAAAAGTCTATCTCTCATAGCGTTAAAAACTGTGCTGTTTCTACAGGTGTTGTAGCACAATTTACCAGAACATCCATCTATGTTTCTTTACTTACCTCACCATAATTGACTCTCCCCTAGTCATGACAGTTATGCCGGTGGAATCATGGTAGTATCGGTCACCTGGAGTGGATGGAGGTGACCACATCTACTGTATTTGTAACAGCCACCAAACCATGGATCAACTTGCAAGTTTACTGAAGTAACCACTGGTGATACCAAAAGATTGCTAAGAACAGGGCTGCCCTTCAGATATTCTCTCAGCCAGCCAGCCAAAGCAAAGTTGCTGTGCTTTATATAGACTCGAGTGACAAAATTTTGTAGCTATACTGAATCCATATGCAGAAGACATCCTCTCCCCAGGACCCCTCTCAGAAGTGCACAGGGTCCCGAACAACCATAAATTATGTAAGAACGGTCTCATGCACACGCACACTCATGCCCTCCTGGGCACAGAAAGACCCTCACCTGCAAGGAAGGTCCACCTTGCTGACGATTTCTATCTCTCTGTACTTCAGAGAATTAATTGTTTGGGTTAGAACCAAAGGTTTAAGAACCCCCTTATACCTTTCCTTCTGCTAGAGCAGTGAAAGACTGGGGTTAAATTAAGTGGGAATGGACAATGAAAAGGTACAAGGATGCTTTAGCTGGAGTTTCCTAGTGATCTCCAATTACACTATCCTCTCAGTGCTGTTTAAATTTGGTGTCACTTATACCAGGGGACAGCTGACTCAGGATGAGGGAATGCAAATTCTGCCTCTTGACCATGCAGCCACTGAAGCCTTTACTTCTTCAGCCTGAGAAAAATGATAAGTGATCTGAAGATGAGTAACCAAATCCACCCTTCATGTAACTCCATACTATGTAAAACAACTTACCAAAGGTATATATTTAATGTTGAGGTTTGGAAAGATTGGGAAAAAATAATACCTACATTGTAAAGACAGAAGTGATTTTTTAAATTATATTTTAACTCTAGAGAAAGACAAGACAAGAACTTTTTTGGATATAGTCCAATTTGAGAAAAAGAGTATTCTGAGTTGCCCTGTGGTCTGTGAAATATGATGTAGATTTGTTTGATATTTGGGAAATTTGAGTAAACAGGCTCTGTAAGAGGCAGTTGGTTTCATTTCTAACTTGCAAATATTTGCTTTTCTCCATGTACATGACTGTGTATGGCTACCAATCATATACTGACACTGGCCTAGATCCTTAGCTGAAGTAAATCAGCATGTCTGCCCCTTGACAAGCACACGATGGTCCTCTCACTGACTAGCAGAGACATGGCAGTACATCAGATACGTGAAATGAAACAATCCCAGGAAATAAGGAATGGGTTGGTGGATGTGATAATGCTGGTCTGCCACATAACTTCAGCTAATCTTGATTTTATAATGATGCACGTATATCTACAGGAATCCACATATACAGATCCCATCTGTATATGCTGGGATATTTAAAGACAGGCTCAATTATCCAACCCCCCCTGAAATATCACCCAGCTCAGAGCCCCCAGATTTGTATGAAATAAACCATGAGCTATCTGAAACCTTGATTATCTGATGCCTTTTGTGACATCCAGATAATCAGGGTTACTCAGTGCATTCATTCTCAGGATCTAACCTTCTCTTCTGCTGCTTGGACCTGCTATTGGGGTGTCTAGACTTTCTGTGGCTATTTGTGGATTCCCACCATGATCTACTAGTTCATCTGGCCACTGGGAGGAGCCATCCACTTGCTCCCTGTCCAGCTCAGGGCTCTGTACTGAGTCTGGCACGGATTCAAAAGCACTATTCTCCTCTTCCTCGTCATCCTGAGAGGAAAAGACCGTGCTCTCAGAAATCTTTGCACTGTCAACAGAGGAGAAGCGGGTATGGCTGGAGAAGCGATTGTTACTGTCATAGCAGGAGGTGCTGTAGCAAGAGGTGCTGTAACAGGAAGTACTGTAGCAGGAGGTACTATAGCAGGAGGGGCTGTAGCAAGAGGTGTCGCACGCCTCACATTCATTGTCACCATTGGGTCTGGAGCTTGACTCGCTCTCGCTTCCTGTCCTGAGGTGTTCCCCATCCAACAGCCCATCATTTAAGTCAGAGAGTTGCTCATCCAAGGTCCCAGGAGGCACTGTGCACTGGCTGAAGTTCTCTTCGGCCTCATTTTCTGGAGGAGGCTCTGCTGCCATTGTCTCACTCTCACTGACTGTCTCCTTCTGCAACACCTCCTTGACTGTGGACTCTTCATCATTCTCCCCACCATTGCCAGCATCTTGCTCTTCTTCCCCATCACTGCTCATCTGTGCTGAGGGCAGGCTGTGGAGCAGGTTGTGGATTCGTATATAGTGAGTGCGAGGGGTCTCTGGCTCACCACAAGCTGAAGCTATAACTGTCTCAAGTTCAGACACAGGCAGGGAGCATGGCCTTGTTTTCCTCTTTGCTGTGGGCCTCAGCTGTAGCTTGCCGTCTTCCTTCTCTAGGGCTGAAGCCCCTTCTTCTTCCTGACTCTTTTCTAGGTCTTTGTCAGCATACACATCTGCACTCACCTCACTGACATCTAAAGTTTCTGTGCTGTTCAATACTCCATCATCTCCCCGAGTACCAGAATTGACTTTGCTATTTTCCCCAACTTCAGTCTCAGGAGGAGACACGCAAGCCAGCAGACCCAGCTGCTCTGTGAGGTCCGTAGCACTTAAAGAAGGCAGCACTTTTCCTTGGATGGATTCCAAGGGCTCAGAAACTGGCACAGCATCAACCTCCCCATCTCCTGCTAGCTCTTCATGTACGTTGTTCTGGTTGACTTCCCTGGGTGGTTTGACAGCCCCTGGGCTATCAATATTGTTCACACTGTATCCATTTAGCTCTTCTGGAGCTGTATTTTCTGAGGTCACTGTGTTGATGCATGGAGGCTCACCGAGGCTTTCCTCTGTGGGGTTGTTCACAGGGCATTCCTGGAGGTCAGCTGGCTCAGGATCTGCACTAATGGAGACTTCTTCATCATCTGTATGGGACAGGAAAAGAAATTACTTACTCTTTTAACACAAAGTGTTGACTAACCAGAAGCTTGGCTGTGAGGACAGAGGCATACACAGCAATCTGAGAAAATTAAAAGCATTAATTAGAGAGTGAAATGAGTGCGTAAATGAAGAAAGTCTGTTTTTGTGCTAGGCAGCCTTTGTGCAGTAGATTTAACAATCTTACTTATGGTGGTAATGTGTATGTACATACTGCCTTCCTGCAACATAACCTGAAGGTAACAGCTTTCCTGAAACTCCCCTTTAAGCCAATGGGCATAGGAAGGACTATCATGGTATTGACAAGGATGCCTTCCCTGATGCTTTAATTACATTTTTCTTGTCATGCAGAAGCTGACAAGATTTTACAACAGAGAATTTAACAAATTGCTTTTCAACCCCCTGAAATCTGGAAACTTTTTCTTTGATATGATTTCCTCCCAGATGCCAGACAACCTGGGCTTTGTGATTCCAACCACCAGCCAAAAGAAAGAAAACATGTTTTTCCAGTAAGGGGCAGGCTGCAATTTCCTAGTACTAATGCAGCTGTTGCCTTGACAGAGCACACCTGAAACAGCATGACTTTAGAGAAGAAAAAAGCCCCTGAGCAACAGTATTGAAATTTTCACACAAAACCAAGGTTCAAACTGACACCATCATGACTGAAGGAGAACAATACATTTTCTTTTACTTTTTTTTTTTTAAATTAACCATAGTCAAAATGAGGAAGTCATTTTTTCATTTTTACTTATAAAGTGCTCAAATGTCGATGACTCAAACAAATAACAGCCCACCAAGCACTTCCTCAGGGCAGATGATAGAGAAGCAGATAGTTCCTTAGTTTTTCACCCTCTTCTGTCCAGTGACATGGGAGACTACATGAAGCAGTAAAGAACAGGAGGACACAGTAGCAGCTGTACAGTAAGGGGAAGTAGGGAAGAAATTGTAACTGAGGATGCATTCTGTGAACAGGAGACTCTATGCAGTTTCCTTTGCTCATGATTGTACCTTAAGTCCCAAAGCTGCCAGGAAAGAATTCAGACTTCTGAGGAGAAATGAATGCAAAGCCAGAAGAGAGCTAGAAAAAGGGTGCATTAGGATTAAGAATTACCTGGATGAATGGAAGAAGTTATCTCAAATCTGAACTGCAGCTGGCCGCTGACATGATCTGTAGGAAGCCTGCGACCAAGAGTGTAGCTTACAACCCTGTCCCTGAAAGAAAACAAATACTGTCACAATAGACTATAACCTACCAAATGTCTACTGTCCATAGATAAAGCTGCTGTGTCCTACAAAAATACGTAATGAATTTCAGAGTCTATTCAATCCAGCCATGAGGGCATGTTGACTTGCATACAAAAGAACAAATGGCAGAGAAGGAGAGGACAATGTCTTCAATTACAATGGAGCAGCTGAGTCAGTGATTCATACAGGCTTCTGGGATACACAAGCACATATGTATATACAGAGAGAGAATGGTGGAAATGGAACTTCTGCAGCATAGGCATGGGAATATCAACATGGGAAGCAAACTCCCACTTCAGCTATTGTAACAAGACCTCCTTGCTGACCTGATCATACCTACCCTTATGCAGAATCTCACATTTCTATATTTCTTTCTCTTCATCATCTGCATAAAATTCAGCTTTCCTGTACTTTCTTTCAAAATTCTGGACAGATCAGTCCCCACTTACCACCTTCTCTTTTCAAGCTAGTTGAACAACTACTCTTCATCTCTTTCCACCCCTCTTACCTCTATGAAGCTGAAATATCAGGAGAACACCTTCCTGACAAGGTTGATCAATGACTCCATTCTGTCCTTGTGCAGGTCCCTCCCTTTGCCACACTTCATCCACCCCTCAGAACAGAATGAAACTACAGAAGAGATTAACTTCCCCATTGCTCAAAATGAGGCTGAATTAGTGTTTGCAAAGCATTTTTTAAATGCAGAGGGTTCACTGAATAGTAATATTTATATATCCTTTAAAGAAACATAGTCCCCAATTGGGCCCAATATATTTACTAGGGTAGTTTCACTTGCATTGGAAACTCACATAAATGAGATGATCTAAAGGTTTGTGCACAATTTTCCTGAATTTGTGGGTTCTCATTCAGTTTGCCTGAGATTTAAAAGCCACTGTGGTATTAAAACTAAGCCAGATCTAGGTACAGGCTGGAGGCACTGCTCTTGGCAAAGTATGTCCTTAGATAGACAGTGTTTTCCACGAGGAAGTAAAATAGGAAGATATAATCAGATGATGATGACGCATCTTTCCACATTGAAGGAATTCAATGATATCAGTTACAAAGCTCTACTTTCCCCAAGCTGTTCTTTTCCATCTGGTTTCTAAAAAGCCACTCCATCTTCCCTATTTGAGAAATAGGGATGTAGTTTAGTCCCTTCTGGTAGATTCAGCTGTCAAAATCACAGCCAGTTTCTGAAACAGCTGTTCAAAAACGCTTCCAACAAGCCCAGCATCCTGCTGTTCAGCTGAACTGAGATCCAATTTTCAGAAATGCCTTCCTGGCAACTGCATCATCTATGCTCTCTTCAGTAGCTTACTCTTTCTCTCCCTGCTCCTGAAGGTCTAAACCTTAAAGTTCAGAGCAAACTTTTTGGCTTTGTCAGCAAGCTATCTATCCATCTCAAATTGGAGTATGTTACTTTTGCTGCACACATCTTCCCTGGACATTCTTATAATGGGCATGCAGGGCAGGGCTGCTAATCGGAACTGGATACTCCTTGGCAGCAGGGGAGGGTCAGAAAGATCTGGTTACAACACGATACATACATTTCTATAGTGTTTCCACTGTCTAAAGGGAGGAAGGAACAGATCTGGCAAGATTTTAGCCCAGTTAATTCTCTGAAACATGAAAATAGCCTGTTGATAACACTTAGAACAATGTTTAAATTGAAAATATCGCACTCTCCAGATTCGTGTCCAGGATACACAGAAAACCTTTCTTAAATGCCAGTTCTCATGTTTCAATGCAGCATATAAGATTATACAGAGAAATCACTGGTTGGCCTATAGTCCTATAAATTCTAATTAAGGCTAACATTGTTCATCAGGCAACTCTCAGTTTAATAATGCCCACGCAACATCATTATACACCTCTAATGATATATCACCAGGAACTTCAAACTGGCAGCACACTCCTTAAACAACTTAAAGTATGAGCAGCAAAATTACCCTATGGCATGTCTTTCCAGGAGGCGCTGAACTGGCATAGAGAGTTTTCCCAGGAAACGCTTGATGATCGGTCGGCTCTTTGCAAATTTGTCTTTAACTTCTATTTCCAGGACATCCGTGGGCAGGGAGACAAAGCTGAACTGCTGCAATAAAAGAAAAGTACAGAACATGAAGCTGGTGCCTAAGCCACAACATACTCCTGCATCTGATCAGCCTGTGGGAGTCTCTGGCTCTTTCACAGAACAGAAACAGGCCTTGGAACCCAGTGCATAGGCCTGTAAATAAAAATAGCTTGGCCTCAAAGCAATCAAGTGAAAACATCCTATAGGTACTGTGTAACACTGCAGAATCAGGCTTGGAGAATGCAAGAATTTCAGATATTCATGTCATATTAGCAAGCAAAGGCTTGTCTATGATAAGAAGAGTGTATCTATGTGATCTAATGAACTCTGCCCTAGCAGCGATTACTGATCTAAATGCAATTGGCCAGATGTTTTTTTTTCCTTTTTTCCACACAAGTTCTAAATACTTTAAATATCTGTATGTAAATGCAACAAAATTGGGAGCCTGGAGAAATGTTTAATCAGCATTTTCTTCCTCTAGACTGGCTATTTGTGACAACTCAGCTGTGCAGCACACCTCAGCTATTGAGTAGTGGGGAACTAATGAAGTGAACGACAGCTGATCACAGTTTTTAGATACATATTGAAATCTCCCCCACTCTCATCTCTGCCCTAACTTAGAAGGGAACAGTCTGAAAATATTGTTTATCTGTATCAATCTCCTGATGTAGTTCACAATATGATCCCACATAGCTAAACCAGAAGGTAAGCCATGGCACAGGCTTAAATAACCAGTGATACCAGGGAAGATAGGAATGGCAAGATCAAAAACCAGTGCTGTCACTAGATGCTTTGAAACATGTCAACAGCTGATCTGGTCTTAAGAACATCTGTTTTTACTTACATGTAGTGTTTCAGCAAGCTTTTTAGAGAATGTGTGCATGCAAACCTCTGGAAGAAACAAGGAGGGTGGTATTTTAGGTTTTAATTGGAATGAATTCCGCATGTATGGATTCCAAGCATTGAGCATTAAAGCAACTGAAGATATAGCGATGTCCCCATAGGGAAAGCACAGCTTGTTACTTAGGGATAACAGTAAAAAGCAGATATATTAGTTGCTTATCCTTGCTTGCTCCTAGATTGCCTAAATTCAGTACAGACCATGAGCTGGTGACATGACTCACTGAATGCTTTTATCGAAATGGATCTGTTACCACAAAGATGTTATCAAAGAAAAAGAAGGACCTCTCTGCTGTGGCATGCAGAAGTAGGATATCTGTAAGACTGCTGTTTGTCTAGCTGAAAAGTCAGTGCTGAACTGGAAGCTGACTTCTGTATTAAGTGAATACTGAGATAGATGAAAGGGTTTTCTAGCTTTCCTGCTGCCAGAAATATTCTTCACAATGCAGTAATGCTCCGGGTTATTGAGGTCTGGAGTTAAGCCCTAAATTGTCGTTATTCAATTTTCAGAAATGCTGAATTTGAACAGCTTCATGTGCAACTAACATGAGCAGGATATTCTGTTAAATAGGTCCTGCAAATAAGGAAAGAAATAAACAATCACAGAAATACAATTCAAATAACCTCCAAAGCATTATTTTCTTCACATTTTCTACACCTCTGCAGCATACTACTAAAGAGTCTAAACCCTACAAAAGGGGGAACATTATTTTCTCATGTATCTTGAACATTGCCTTATTAAAATAAGCTATATTACCGTTACAGTAGGGGTATCTTGGGTAACTGCCCATTCATGACACAAACAAGGAAAGCAGAAGACATTCATTTAACTGAATGAGGTTACTTTAATGTAATGTAATTTGTCCATTACAATGTTGTTGACATCTATATTGCAGAATGATTTCTGTGAGGTAGAGCATGCTCACATACACAGCTAGAGACTGAACTGTCCATAAGTGGATATAAAAGTTAAGTTAATGAACTGTACTTTCCTCTATTACTGATATTTTGTCTTGTGGAACAACTCTTGAAGTAAATTAGAACTTGCCTGCACATTTGTTTCTGTAATATCAGGTGGAGCCAAGCCTGGTGGCTCCCTTTTTGCACAAGAAATGCACTGACATTTTCTAGAGCACCTGTCAACAACCGAGCTGAGGGGACACATGGAGCACACTGTGTTGGAATCAACCAGAGGAAATGTCTGTTGTTTCCTCAGAAAGCTGTACCTCTTAGGCATACAAAAACAGTGATATTTCATATAATCTGTAAATTCAAACTC
The DNA here is from genome assembly GCF_002078875.1 of Numida meleagris. NCBI lineage: Eukaryota > Metazoa > Chordata > Aves > Galliformes > Numididae > Numida > Numida meleagris. The sequence goes on along the minus strand of NC_034410.1, from coordinate 51,627,247 downwards.
TGTTCTGATTTGATTACTTGCCAACCACACTGCACTTGGGGATATACGAGACTGGCCTGGAACCAGCTTCTGGTCCATGATCACAGTTCCCAAGCACTTCCTCTAAAACAGTGTTCTGATACTTTCAAGCCATGTCTTGAAAGAACAATTAAGCCTTTAACACCCGAGATGTCCTGTGGCAGAGCTCAAAGGATTTACTGTTTGGAAACTAATTTGCAATTTGAGATTGAAAATGAACTCAGATAAATGGATTGGGAAACAGTAACATAGTGATAATTTTACATAATTTGGTTTTCCACTATCTAAACACTTGCTCCCACTGCTCCCATATAGTTTAGTTCATAATGGACAGCATTTTCCAGAGGCAGTCCCTGAATGTGGATGACCCATGCTTAGGCCATTCACCTTGAAGAGCCTCAAGTAATCCTTGGTTTGCAGAACACACTGGCCACTTGTACTTTGAAAAACCCAGCAAAACAGCCAGGTTTTAGAACTCAAAAACTGACAAATTCATTTTCAAAAGTCACCAATCACTTTTGAAAATATGCAAGTTATTGTGATATTTTAAGAACAGACCATCCTCTTTGGAGGTGGAATCAAATCCCTATTAAACTCTATTTTCTCTCTCTTCACTTTCTTTTCTGAGAAGTGACAGCCCCTGTACCTTAGCCATAAAATGTTGTCTTTTGCACTGTTCAATGCTTGGCACTCATGTGTCTGGAAGAAAATGAAACCTGCATTTCATTACCTTCTCTAAAATGTGAGCACATTTCTGAATGAAACAGAGGACCTTGTTACACAGGACATGAAAAAGGCTAAAGTGCTGTTCTTTGCCTCAGTCTTTACCAGCAAGATCAGCTTTTAGGAATCCTGGGTCCCAGAGACCAGGAGGAAAAGCTGACACAAGGAATATTTACCCTTGGTGGAAGAGGATCAGGTCAGGGAATCCTTACACAAGCTGGGCATACTTATGTCCATGGTCCTGATGAGATGTCCACAAGTTCTGAGGGAGTTGGATAATGTCATTGCAAGGCTACTCTCTCTTATTTTTCATCAATCATGGCAACTGAGAGAAATGCATGAAAACTAGAGGAAGTCAAATGTCACTCCTATCTTGTAGAAGGGCAACAAGGAGGAGCTGGAAAATTATAGTTGAATCATCTAATCTGGAAACTGTTTCCAGGAACATAAAGAACAAGAAGATCATCAGTAGTCATCCGTGTGAATTCACCAAAGCGAATTCATACTTGGATAACCTGATAAACTTTTATGAGCAGCTCGGTAGACCAGAGGAGAGCAGTGGATATTGTCTATTGGACTTCAGTAAGATCTTTGACACACTCTCTCATAAGATCCTCATATGCTAATGAATTGGGTGGATGGTAGACAGTGAGGTGGATTGAAAACTGTCTGGACAGCCGGGTCCAGAGGATGGTGACCAGTGGCACAAAGCTTAGATGGAGGCCAGGAACCAGCAGAGTACCCATGGGATCAATACTGAGTCCAGTCCTGTCTAGAATCTTCATTGACAAAATGGACAATGAGGCTGAGCGTATCCTCAGCAAGTCTGCAGACAATAGGAAAGTGGGAGGAATAGCTGACTCACCAGAGTGTCATGTTGCCATCCAGAGGGACTTTGACGTGTTGGTGAAATGGGCTAACAGAAACCTCATGCAGTTCAACAAGGAGAAGTGCAAAGTCCTGCATCTGGGATGGAACACTGCCAGGCACCAGAACATGCTGAGGCCACCCAGCTGGAGAACAGCTGAGCAGAAAAGGACCTGGGGGTCCTGGTGGACACCAAGCTGAACACGAGGCACCAATGGTATCCTGGGCTGCATTAGGCAAAGTATTGCCAGCAGGTCAAGGGAGGGAATCCCTCCTCTCTACTCAACACTGGGAAGAACACGCTTGGAATAATGTGTCCAGCTGTGGACTCCACAGTATAAGACAGATATAAACATACTGGAGAAAGTCCAACAAAGGGCCACAAAGATGACTAAGAGACCAAGCATTTCTCCTGTGAGGAAAGGCTGAGAGATCTGGGACTGTCCATCCTAGATGTCCTAGTTGGATCAGATGACTTCCAGAGGTCCTTTCCAATCTCAAACCTTCTGTGATTCTGTGAATATATATTTTCGTACCAGCTCTGAAAAGAAAATTGGAAAGATTCTCTTCCTCATTTGAGTACAGAACTGGTAAGATACAATTACATTTTGGTTAACAGATTTGAAATAAAGACTCGTTGAAAACACATGGAAATAACAGGGAAGGAAAAGGTTGATGTTATGAAGACTTTGTAAGAGTCTCATAGGATGGCAGAAAATGATCTCCTCTTCCAGTAACAGCAGAAAGCAGTTTACCCTAATAAAAGCTAACAATATCGATATTTTATCTGTACCACACAGATTCCTGACAGGTTGTTTTTTCCTTTTTTTTTTTTCTTTTTTTTTGCTGAGACTCTGGGAGAAAGCTTACCTCCTGTGTAAGAAGGGACAGGCAACCCGGGGAGAGTACAAGGATGCTGCTAGCATGCACAGGGGGAAAATGAGAAAGGCTAAAGCCCAGCATGAACTCAACCTGGCCACTGTCATAAAGGACAACCAAAAAAAAGTTTTTACAAACATATTAACAGTAAGAGGAGGGCCAAGGAGAATCTCCATCCTTTACTGGGTGCAGTAGGGAACATGACCACTGGGGATAAGGAAAAGGCTGAGATTCTCAATACGTTCTTTACATCTGTTTTTAATAGTCAGACCAGTTATCCTCAGGGTTCTCAACCTCCTGACCTGGAAATCTGGGGTGGGAGCAGAATAAACACCCCATGATTCAGGTGGAAACAGTTAAGAGACCTGCTGCTTTACTTGGATTGTCACAAGTCCATGGGGCCAGGTGGCACTTCAGCAAAGCCTTTAACACTGTCTCCCACAGCATTCTCCTGAAGAAGCTGGCAGCACATGGCTTGAAGACACTCTTTGCTGGGTAAAGAACTGGCTGGAGGGCCAGGCCCAGAGAGTGGTGGTGAATAGAGTAAAATCCAGCTGGTGACTGGTCATGAGTGGTGCTCCCCAGGGGTCAGCACTGGGGCCCATCCTGCTTAATATCATTATTGATGACTTGGATGAGGGAATTGAGTGCACCCTCAGTAAGTCTGCAGATGGCACCAAGCTGGGGGGAAGTGTCGATCTGCCTGAGGGTAGGAAGGCCCTAGCGAGGGACCTGGACAGCCTGGATTGATGGGCTGAGGCCAGTGGGATGAAGTTCAACAAGTGTCAGGTCCTGCACTTTGGCCACAACAATCCCATGCAAAGGTACAGGCTTGGGGCAGAGTGGCTGAAAAGCTGTGTGAAGGAAAAGGATCTGGGGGCACTGGTCAACACTTGGCTGAACATGAGCCAGCAGTGTGCCCAGGTAGCCAAGAAGGCCAATGGCATCCTGGCTTATATAACAAATAGTGTTGCCAGCAGGACCAGGGAGGTGATTGTCCACCTCCGTTCAGCTCTGATGAAGTTGTACCTTGAGCGCTGGGTTCCGTTTTGGGCCCCTCAGTACAATAAAGATATTGAGGCCCTGAAGCATGTCCAGAGAAGAGCAGCAAAGGCTGGTGGAGGATCTGGAACTAAAGTCTTATGAGGAGCGGCTAAGGGAACTGGGATTGTTTAGCCTGGAGAAGAGGAGGCTCAGGGGAGACCTTATAGCTCTCTGCAACTACCTAAAAGGAGTCTGTGGTGAGGTGGGGGTCAGCCTGTTCTCCCATGTAACTAACAATAGGGCTGGAGGTAATGGCCTCAAGTGGCACCAGGGGAGGTTCAGGTTGAATATTAGGAAGAATTTCCTCTCCCAAAGAGTGGTTAGGCATTGGAAAATATTTCCCAGGGATGTGGTGGAGTCACCATCCCTGGAGGTGTTTAAGGAAAGGGTAGATGTAGTACTTTGGGATATGGTTTAGTGGGCAGTATTGGTGGTAGGTGGACTGTTGGACTTAGAGTTCTTTTCCCACCTTAATAATTCTGTGATTCTGTGGTTCTTTTTTAGGACATTCTGGGATCCCTCAGAAATTTCATTCCTAGAAGAAAACAGATTTGCTCTAGAAACACGAGCAGACTGTCTCCTTCCTTTCCCCATTTGCAACTTCTTCTACAGGCATTTGTCAATATGAGTACTGTTAGAGTCTGAAGATCCAGTAATTATTTTCTAAGTTGTTCCTACGAGTCTGATGATGAACAGTTGGAAAGGACAGACAGGCCCTGTTAACCCCTGACTAAAAGAAATGCTGCACCACTATAGCACACCTTATTAGACACTGGAGAACCTGTACAAGGCACTAGTACTTTTTAAAAAAAAATTTAAAAATGCCCTAGTACAAGGATAAGATTTAATGGGTATTTTCTCTGGCACCAAAAATCAAAAAGTCATAATTAACTATATTCACAGAAATACAGTGAAGGGAGGGAGAGGGGGAAGCAAAAGTGACCCGACGGAGAGACCCACATTAATATACAAACTCTTCTCGGGCTTAACAGACAGTATTGTCAGTTCTGGCTCTGGCCAGCAGAAAATCATTAGGATACTCCTCTAATTTACTCAGATTTTGCACACCTACCTCCTCTATTGACTGTATTCCTGTATTCACTCTCAAAGAGATGCAAATCAGAATCAAAGATACTCAGGATTAGTGGACACATTCAAATTCTCATGCAATCTCAATGACCTAAACATAGATCCGAATTTACACTGCTATCATTATGTTGGAGTAAAATCTGAAGGGAGGACTCAGAGAGCAAGCTGCTTTTAAGTGCTAAGGTTTTTTATTGCTTTTGTTTGTTTGTTTGTTTTTTCTTCCAGACCTAACAGTGATTTTACACATGAAGATAATTCATTTCCTTGACATGAATAGATCTTGTGGGAGTTTTGTGTATGATTTATATATGGTGAAAACTGAAGACACATTCCAAACGCTGACCTGACAGAATATATCTGTAACCATTCATAAGACAATAAAAAACATTTCCAGAGCCTGAGAATAGTTCACATAGAAAGCAAATTGATGATGATGATTAATTCACATGATTTCTTTTCAAAAATAGTATTTGCATGCCTGAATACAGATAGATCGTAGTGATGAGCTCTTAAAAATACTATCAAGAAGGGTGCTAAAATGAAAAGAGTAAGTCCACGAGCACTGATTAGGAAAGTTAAGTGCAAGTGAAGTGCTAAGATCAGACAGTATATTAACTGGTAAAAGGTAGGTAAATTAACACATTGCTGACACAAATTGTTAGGCTCTTGACTTGGAATTGAATATGTGATACAATTAAACAATTTATTTGTGATACTCATCATGTCACATGGACAATATATGCAAAAATAAATCTTAAAAGGCTGCAAATTACTTTTTATGGGTGCAGAAAGATTTAATCATTCAGATGAATATTTCATTAGTGGCTTTTTCATTTCATATACTCTAATGAAACAACTACATCCTCTAGGTACTCACCACTCTCCATCTGTATTATTCTGCTCCCCATTCAAAAATCTCCTGTGCACGTCACTACTGTCCCATATATCATATGAGCAACTGGATAAGTTTGTGGAGAATTCCAGTTTATTAAACTTACTACAGTACTCCTCAATGACAACACAAAATATTGCAGTATCACTAGCACAGGGTACAGAGCTCCACTGCTGCTGAAAGGTAAGAAACCCTAAAAATATTCCTGGAGGGTCTTTGCCCTGGAATTCAGCAGTTCTTACCACAATGTAAGAACCTGTGTGGTACCTTATTCTGGCATAGTACAGTGTTTCTTTTCCTACAGTAAAAAGAGTGCAATAAAACTGTGCTGCTGTTTTAAGATTTCATCCAACTTTTTACACTGAAATTTTTAAAAGTTGGATAGGGCCTTGCATATTGACTTCCTAGATTTTCCCCCGGATATGCTATCTCTATTGGGAAAAAAAAAAAACAACAAAGAATAAAAAAGACCCTTCCCATTTATTTTATGTATTCTACAAAATTCAGAGCTACTGGCTAAGAGACTTGTGAATTTTCTTTCATGGCTTAGATAGTTTTGCAAGATGTCTTTCACTTTATAAATGGCTAATTTCAGCCTTAAGACATTAGAAATTTAAAACAACTCCTGGAAAAATGAAGCACTGATGGTGCTTCAAGAGCCACAATTTTTCTTCATCTCTTATATGCTGTCTACAAATTCAATAGTATAGAATAGATTGGAACTATTTGAGGACTCATGTGAGTCCTAAAATACAAGATTAGCAAGAGTGATAGTATTCTAGGTGCAGAAGATGTGATCAGAATGTGTTTCTGGAAGAATGACATTAAAATAATCTAGATAATTTTTCTCACTCCTTACACTTTCTGAAGGAACTGAAGTTGTCTTGGGCTTTCACACTTCAGTCATCACAAGATACTAAAACAAACCGCAGCTTTGAAATTACAGCTTTTCTGTTTAGTCAAACTATATTTGTTTTACACTTTATGGGGCTATGTGTATTAGAATATCATATACTGTAGCTGCCACTCACAAGGCTTCACTCTGTGACACTGAAGCCTCTGGCAAAACACTGAATTTGGGATTTGGATTTCATAGCACCTGTGATGGACTTATGCTTAGGTACAAAGGCCTGCCTGTCTCTGCAGCCTATTCTTTCGTATTTGTCAAAAGAAGAGGGAGAAAGTTTAACTAAGTTAAACAATGAAAAAATAGAAGTTCTATCAGTGTCCTATCCCTGCTTCTGATGGAATAATGCATTCATTACATGAAGCATTGGTAGGATTGCCAGCATCTAGATTTAGGCCCTCAATCTGATGAAAATCAGTTAAAATACAACCCACATCCAGTTTAAAATCATACAATTGTTTCAAAAAGGGTTAAAGCATCTTGAATCAGTGGCTCAGCACTCAGACAGCCTATTACATTCATATCACCTTGACTCGGTGCAGCCAGCACCCAGACCCCATGCTTCTTTCCCTGTTGACTGCAGTACAGAATCCCCCTCTTCCCATGCCACCACCTCTAGCATTTGAGCCCTTGACTATTTTCTTCTTCTGATTGGTAATCTGAAGAGATTTCATGAGAATTCATTCAACTGCAGTATTTTTTCAAAGGTTGTGGGTTCTCTGAGGTGCAGACAGTACAAGTTATACATTTGAAAATACTTTAATTCTGTTTATCAATTCTGACACATTAACTACTATTTGTTAAGCACTCTTGCAACAGAGTACTTAACACCTCTGCTTACACACATCAAGAAATTTACCGAGAAATTTAGCTGTCTTCAGGGTGATAAAGCAGTCACTCGAAGCATTAGTTTGTATCTCAGCTATAATCTAACAATATTTGTAAAATCTGAGGGAAAGAAACAACCAGGGAAGCTGCAAGGAGTTTAGATGGTTTGCATCCTTGCACACCTACTGCAAGGCAATCTACTCTTCCAGAGCTAGAATTACTGAAGTTGAAATTCAATGCGTCATTGAACAGCTAACAATTCCTACTACTTTAAATACATTGGACAGTTGCAACAACCAATTCCTACAGTCATCTCACTGCCATTACTTGAGGCTCTATACCTACTTACTGGTAAGTAACCAAAACTGAAGAAGCAATTGGTACTATCAATCTGCCACAGTCAAGAAGTAATACCACAAACAGATCTCAGGAAAAGTTGAGATGGGTTAAGTACTTAATTTGCAAAACCACTGTCAGAATTTGCCAGCCAGGCTGACCTATATTAACTACTTCTTAAACCAGTTTGTTTTGTTGCTTAAAATCCTTAGTGATCAGTACTTCTTGCCGAGACTGTCTATCACGTTGTGCTTGCTAACAAATAAAACCTTCTTAAAGGGCATTTATCAAAAGAATGTGACAGAAAATACATAGTCTCACCATGAAACAATATGCAAATAGTGTCATTATTCTTCTAATAGCAATATTAGAAGAAAGATGATAAACATTCACCTTTCTCAGTTATACTAGATGAACAGAAGATTTGACAAAAGAACACTTCCTTAAGAGATTTTTTACATTTTACCCCAAAATAGCACAGTAGGACAATTCACTTACTATGACCTTGCAATTAAGTGAACGGTTAGCAAGTCTGGTTAATATGAGGGCTGCTCCTAAAGTAATCCCTTCTGGTTTATTATATTGGCTCACAACATCAGTGGTGGATGTTAGTGGTATAGCTGTAGAAATTGCACCTTCCTGCCAATATCCCATCACTTTTGTTGCTGTGTGACAGATGGTAGCAGAGGGGCACCTGAGAAACTGGCATCTGACATGGAACTGCAGATAAAGCAAAGTTGTGGAATTCAATTTCTCCAGGCAGAAAAAATTGACATCCATTGAGGCCTGCTGAATGTACATAGAGACCAAATAGTGGACGTGAGCACAGTGAGGCGGTGGGTGGTGCATTTCAGCAAGGGCGACAGTGGGTCATCTCCGCCGGTGCAGGTATTTATAAATGCAGCATGTGGGCTTTTGTTCACTGCTGACAAAAATGCATTGCTTATGGTGGTGATAATGTTGAAAAATAGTGTTTTGTAAAGGCAAATTTTCACTATCAAATAGCGTTTTTGTGCTTTTTGTATCTGTTGTAGTTTCCATGGAAATAAATTGGATGCATTACTTTCGGAGCAACCTATGTGTGTGTGTGTCTGTCTATATATATATAGGCATTAGGTGACTGACTTCAAAACATTTCAGATACAAGCAAGCTCTAGTGAAGTCAAACGGGTGAAACAGAATCATAGAGTGGCTTGGGTTAGAAGAGAACTTAAGGATCATCTAGTTCTAGCCTCCCTGCTGTAAGCAGCGTCACCAGCCACTAGGTCAGGCTGCCCAGGGCCCTATCCAACCTGGCCTTGAATACTTACAGGGATGGGGCATCCACAACATTCTTGGGCAACCTGTTTTAGTATCGCACTGCCCTCTGAGTAAAAAAAAAAATCCTCCTAATATCTAATCTAAATCTCCTCTTGTTTAACACAGTTCCTCCTTGTCCTATCGCTATTTGCTCAGGTAAAAAGTCAGCCTCCTACCTTTTTATAAGCTCTCTCAGGCTGCACTGAGGTCTCTCCAGATCTCTCTTTTCTCCAGACTAAAATGCTGGGCAACTCCTGGCCTTGGTAATACCAGCACACATGGATAAAAAGCAGAATAGCCACAGCCACTCTCATTGTTCAACAGTGCAAATGTTTTGCTTCTGGATAGCGAAGATACCTTCCATACTGTGGATTCTTCCCAGCAGAATAGTTTAAAAATGCAAAGTGCAAGCTGTAAACTACTGTGGGAAGTCTCTCTCAAAGCTAGGCTACACTGCAGCTGGAAAAGCAAAGCCAAAGAGGTTACAGGGGCAATGACCCTACAAGCTACTAAGAAAGTCAGCAACACGACAATCTCGTTGGCTTCTGAACCCTGCTCTTCATATTGTTTCTGCTTTTATCCACTTGCCATCTAACATATACCCACACCATCACCTTCACCTGTAGCTGGTGTCTTTTAATGAGTGAGAACTTTTCTCCCCTCAGTTGTCTATGGCCTGTTCTGGATGGCACAGCAATAGTCTTGATAGGTTAGAGGTACCTCCTGCCTCTGCCTGATCAGTGAGTATCTGATGTGATAGAATTGGTCCAATCTGACACCTAGGGCCAGACATGGGGAAAAGGCTGAGACAGGTGTTATGGTCAATGCCAAGGGGAAACCGGGAATCTTATTATCAATATATTAAATACAGTCACAGAGCCATGCATTGCCTACATCTGTTGACAGTCATTGGCAATAGTTTTGGCTTGTGCCAACCAATTGCTAAAGTGGGATGGGGCCACTACAGGCAAGGGAGCATTCCAAACAGATTGTTTGGATACATCTGACATATTTTAGAGGATAGCAGAGTTAAGTACATAGATGCAAGCTGTCCAGTGTCAGCTGTTTTTCAGAACCTTGCCTATGTTGTTTAACAGTACAGATATTGATAAAGAATGCATCAAATTGGAAGTAGAGCCAGGAGTATGAAAAGAAGCTAGACCATTAACTATGAATCAGCAGTAAGTTCTCTGCATGAAGGGAACTTGTTTTTATTTTCTACAGTTGCTTTCTTCTCATCATTGACTGTGCAGAGGCTGTGGCACAATCAGTAACTAGTCTGGATCTTCCCTTGAATATTTACCGGCTTTTGTAATTGCACACTACAATATTCAGCACTTTGGCTGATTTTATGCTTCTGCATGTGAAAACACAGAAACATCAAAGAAGGACTCCTCTTAACCACTGTAAGATACCATATGGTTTTTAACCTGCTTCACTGAACAATTCTCATTGAAAGCTTTTACCTCACACTTTCACTTGAGTATTGCTACCAGTGTCAAAATGTTACATACAACTCATCTTTTAGTAAGAAATTTCTATTTGGTTATGTCCTCCTGTATAAAGGACAACAAAACAGAGCAAGAGAAGAATAACTTTAATTCAGGGTCACTTGTGCCAAACAATATTTGAATAGCCTGTGAAATGAAGATCATTAATATTACATGACACTGATGAAAAATTGCCTGAGGTATAACAGTGCTCTCAGAGTGTTCTTTTAATGCAGGTTGTTAATATGCAAATAGAACTTGATAAGTATATGAGGCAGGACAGCAAAATGAATAATGAATATAAGTAAATGGAACATCTTTTGGTTTGTAGGATTTTATTTTGATGGTGAAGACCTACAGAATTAAGAAAACACTTCCATTTCTGAATTTTCTCAAGGGTAATCAAGAACATATACAAATATAACAGTTTGTAGTTATTTCTAAAGTTTTATTTTCCTGTTTCAGAATTTTTCAAGTTTAGGAGCCAAAACAACTTAGATATGTCGAGAAAGAGAAAGAAACTGAAAAAGAGAACTTCTAGCTTCTGTCTACATGGGCTATGATGGAGAACCTTAGGAAAGAATCACACTTCTGAAATAATACATCTTCCAAAGTGTATTGGGAAAAAAATGACTAGTGATAGAAGCAGTTAATGAAATAACAATGATTTCTCAATATTTTTCATTTCAAATATTCATATCCACCAGTGTTGTGAAAAAGGTGGATGGAAAAATAGCTACCACCACAATTCAGCAGTTGTTTGTAGTTCTCCTTCTCCTCTTGTCCCATAAAAGGATAAAATTGAAGAAGCCTAGGAACTTCTGTGCCAGATATGCCAATGTGGGTTTTTGTAACAAAGTCTTCAGAGCAACTAATGTGTGTAAACTGCAAGTACAAACAGTTAAACATTTCCACATCAGCCAAAGAAAATTATGGATAGTATGTTGAATCACATCTCTGCTGTTGTAGACTCCTTACGCACTAAAACGCTAACAACAGAAAGGGAGAAGCAACATGGTTGCACACAATCAAGGGCAAACAGAGAACGTAGAAGCCAGCTGTGTTTTTCCTTTCCTACATCCATTATTAGGTCATTTCATCGTTTCTCCTTTTCTCACTGACAAACTCTTTGGAAAAGAAATGTCAACCCACAAACTCAGGCATATCTTATGACCCTTGACATTTAATCAGGGCCCCATTCTTTCTCTGTGGTTATTTTACCCTCCGGCAGTGCAAAAAGACCTTGAAGTGAGAAAAAATTACTTTGGCTGGAAGTTGTTTTTGTCAAAAGAAGACTTCCAACCAGTATTGAGCACTTCAAAAAAGATTATTTTCAGCCTCCATCAGCACAGCTGATGTCCCTTTTCTAACGTGAACAGCTTGTGTCACCTCAGCAGCTTTGTGTGGCCAACAGAGAACAGCAAGATCACAGGCATGTCCTGTGTCCTTTGAGCATCAATTTCTGGCATCCATGCTTTTCGTGAACTCCCTCAATCACAAGCACCATGTGTGATACATAATGCAGCAAGTTTCCTTTTTATGCCCGCTCAACTCTAGACTGGTGCCTTATGCACTTTACTGAAACATTTCTGCCAACAACCTCCAGTTCCAGCAACTCTGACCTGGGACCCCTCCGCCAGATACATCTGATGCTTAGGGCAGGAAAGAAGATACTGCTTGGTGGATGCCTCACAACAGGGCCTTCCACTTAAGCAAGTCCTGAAGAAGGCACTTTCTCTCAGATTAGCTTGGAGGTTATCATCTCCTCCCCAGCAAAGCTTCACCTGTAGCATAACCTGATGTGATACTTAAATTCTTGATCATCCTCCTCAATGTAGGAGTATTCAGTGAGAATTCTTTCATATCCTTCCCCACTCAAACTTTCATGCCTATGCAGTTTGACCTTATTATCCCTAAACTACTCTGCAATTTACATTCTAATTTGAATAAATCTATTTAGTCTACTTATTTACTTCCACTCTTTCCTGCAGTGAAGATATTGGTCTGATAGAGAACATCAGTAAATCAAACTCTTAATGTCAGGTTCCTTTAATTCCAGAGAGATTCCTTATTCTTTGCTGTCTGTTTCCATTTTGGGTGTAATTTAAAAACAGCAGGGAGCAACTGAACTCTAAGATCTCATTAATGCCCATGAAGCCCTTCCAGTAACAAGCAGCAGACTAGATAGCATTTCTTCAAGGTGATAGGCAAATGTGCCAAGGTTGATTTTAATTTAAATTACCACTGACATTTTTCAATCACATAGATTCTTTTTATTTGCATGCTATTCTGTTTTACTTTCTATAATGATTCCTTTCTGTGTAAGAACACTATGATAAACTAGCAGCAATCTTTTACGTTATCCGAATATATTTTTTCAATTCTGGGTTACATTTGCCTTCCATAATTAACTTCATAAATGACATCCACTAAGAACAACCCATACTGCAAGTTTTAATTTATCATTCATAGCTATTTAAGCCTTTTGCATTGACAAGAAGTCATGAAACACACCAAACTTGTTTAGATCAACAACTATTTAGATAAATAAAAGCTTACAGACAAGAAAAAGCATAAAAAGAGAAAAGAATCTATAGCTAAAGTTGTTTCCATGTTTTAAGACAAGTCTTGGCACAGCACTTAAACTGCTTACCTCTCCTTGCCAGATTGGGTTAACTGTATTGCACATGATCTTAGACCTTTTCTCTTGTCCATGATGAGGAAGTGCTGGGAAGATGCTGTGTTTCCCAGGCTGGATGGAAATCTTCAGATAAGGATCTGGATTGAAAAACATTCCTTTCTTCAGACCAAAAGCCTGGAAATCTGAAAGAAGTTAAATAGGGTAAAATAAACTGATTATTTTTTCACGTTAGAGGCAATTCTCTGGGAGGTCAGGAGAAGCAGATAGGAAACTGATGAGGAATTCAGATAGCATGGCAGGAATATGAAATATATATATATATTGTGAGGTAACATAAGGCCAAATCATAATAATTTTGTGATTTAGTATTTAAAAATCATTATCTGATTAAACTGAAAATTTTACATCCTGATTGTGCAGAGTAATGTGGCTTCTAAATCAGTGCTTATGGAACTAAATAAAAGTGATCTGAGCTATGCCATTGCTCAATCCAATTCCAGAACAAGCTCTGAAAAATAGATCCTTTCATTTTATGGCATAAACATGGCAATCAGTACTCAATGTATGTCACTTCTCCAAAGTATCAATTTTCTACTTCTATGAAATGTAGCTTTTAGATTACGTTTTTTCTACATGAAGAAGAAGCCATTTCACATTTTTTTTCCACTTTAAAATGCTTCCTTCCATGCATAGGTTAACTTTACCTGAACTAATTCAGGAAAAATCATGTATACAGTGTCCAAGTTTTGACTAGGACCTTCTAGCTGCAGAACTCCCTGACAGTGCAGTATGAGCTGTGCAGAGAAAATCTCCATGCACTTATTTCAACATTTACTCATTACATCCTGAAGAAAGACAAAGTTCATTATGATTTCTTGCTATGAAATCAATGAAATGCAAATCTACAGGTATCATTAGTTTTGGTTCAACTGCTATAAATTAAACCTTCTGGCCTTCTCTTTTTCCAGTTGCATCTCTAAGTTTTCCTTGGAAAACATAAGGTACTTGTTTTTATTAGTGATTTTAGCAGCTAATTTCTTTCCCACCATTCTTTGCATGGAGATCTTTCTCTGTTTAGAGCTTTACACAGGGCTAAAAGTACTGCATTCTAGCTACCTTCTTCCTGTGCTGAAGACATACAAAGCATTACACAAAAGTATTCCAAAACTGCTTAGATGCATTCCTAAATATTCAATTTAATTTTTTTTTTTTTTAGGCAGGTTTCCAAAACACTATCTTTCACAGTGCTTTAACTCTCTTCTAACTGATTAAACCAAAATCACCAAATTATTCTAACAAGTTAACAGGAGACCATGTAAAGCACTCCCAGAAGATATTCTAGATGAACATGAAAATCTTGAGCTTTCCACACCAACATCAGCATTTTTTTTTAGAAATCAAGAACACAGATAAGATTCACCAAGTTGTATTTTGCTTCCTTCATCTATGGTAATAGTGAACACATTTTATTCTTCATCTATAGTAATAGTGAACACATTTTATTAAATGTGCAAACTAAAAAGTAAGTAGATTTTGATTGCATATTCCAGCATACAATTCATGCAGCAGACCTTCAAAAGCTGTTGGTCCTGAAACTGACTGTATTAAAAAAATCTCATTCTTCTAATGTTCTCAAATAAATAAATAAAAATAGAGGATATCATTACCAACAGCCCATGTGAAAGTACTTGGCTGACACCATGTACTACTGTGGTTCTAGCAATATTTTTACACAAAGAAAAAGATCTGGCTCAAACTGATAACATGGGTTTCTTCTCTGAGTGTGCAATCTCTAAGTTACCAGCATGTATCTAGTCTATTGGCCCTGATGAAATCCTTTATGGCAAACTGTTTTGCTTTCAAAGTTCTACTGTTAGAAGTGCATTCCAGAAATAAAAACCAAGATTGCAAAAGCATTATGAATGACAAGGTCCAGCAGTGTAATAGTGTCAGAATGCTAAAATATGAGAGAAGGGAAAGACCTCTTGGATCTTATTTTCTTTCCCTCTGATGTTTCCTCAAAAGATTCTGAAACTGAAATATTTATTGCTGTACATGTTTCTGATTTTCAAAGAACAACGATATTATCTTTCTGTATGACTGTGCAGATAGATACTGATAGACATATATATATTAGGTATCATAAAAAGAACCCAATATATTATGATAACCTATCACTCTCTTTACATTTTTGGGAAGTAAGCAGTCAAGCAGGTAAAGGTACTCCTAACCTTAATTAGTAATCTGATTCTTGTATTTGGATGAGAAAAATGTTTTAGCCAAGCACCTAAGAAATTTTATCTGTTTGTATCATTTTCTTGCTTAGATTTTATGATACAGCAAATTATGTTAAATGTCAGAAACTTCTATTTTTAATGTCCAGTGCACAAAAGGATAGCAGAAGTAGCTTTCTGAAGTAGAAAAATGGCACTTAAATATCTCACCACAAATTCTGAGCACCATGAAAATCAGCATCAAAAATCCAAAAGCTCAGAATAAAGCTACATTGGCACCTGTGTATATGCAGAAGAAATCAATTTACTTTGAACAGTGGAACTGATGAATGCTGTAACTTGCTGTAACTACAACACTCAGGTACACTCTTACCACTGCTGTGTAGTATCTGATCAGAAGAACACCATCCGTTCCACTTTCACAAATATTTCTCTCTCATCTGTATTGTCTTTAGCAAAGGTTCTGAAGATACTGAATATTTAGGGTCAAATGAATTCAAATCTTAGTAAAAACAGTGAATCCAGACAGCTTAGATTTATCTTGACACTTGAAAAAACAAAGCATCACTAGAAAGACCACAGTCACAGAATCATAGAATCACAGAATGCCTTAGGTTGGAGGGGACATTAAAGATCATCTATTTCCAACCCTCTGCCACAGGCGGGATTGCCAGCCACTAGGTCAGCCTGCCCAGGGCCCCATCCAACCTGGCCTTGAATGCCTCCAGAGATGGGGCATCCACAGCTTCTCTGGGCAACCTGTTCCTGTGCCTTACCACCCTCTGAGTAAAAAATGTTATCCTAATATCTCATCTAAATCTCCCCTCTTTTAGTTTAAGATCATTCCTTTTTGTCTTATCACTGTCTGCCCCAGTCAGCCTGCCTCCTGTTTGTAAGTTTCTGTTAAGTACTGTAAGGCTGCAATGAGGCCTCCTCAGAGCCTTCTCTTCGTCGGATTGTGCAAGCCCAGCTACCTCAGCCTTTCTTCACAGGAGAAATGCTCTAGCCCTCTGATCATCCTTGTGGCCTTCCCTGGACCTGCTCTATCAGCTCCACATCTTTGTTGTGCTGAGGGCTGCAGACATCACCACAAGAGTTGCTAATTAGGTTGTCAATGGATACGTCAAACAAACGTTTCCCTTCCAACTTCCTTTGTGAAATAAAGAGCTTTCAGTTCAGCTTAGGACATTCAATAACTGTACTTGACCAGGACTGATAATTCAGTTGACTATCAATACGATAAAGTAATTGTCAAAGTGCTAACACATCAGTGTTTCTTTTGTAGTGTGCTCCATGTAGACTTTTACCAAAACAAGTATCACCTCTCTCAGAGAGCGTAAGTTCACATACTTGAGCTGAGCTTCATTAGACATAGAGGTGGCATCAGAAGAAGGAAAAATAAAACTCATCTTGCTCAAGATTCAGCAGTAGGCATAGAAGTGTCTCCTCTCAGCAATGTGCTTTTAAAGCAATATAAATTATTTTAGCTACCAGTAGTGTCATAACCTTTCAACAGAAATAGTGTAGCAATATTGCACTGACTTGGATATACCAATTTGATTCATGCAGTAGTACATCATACTAGAATTTATAGTATGGAAAATTGTGGGGGGAGATTTAACAACAAAGAGCTCAACAGACTCTGGTAGATCTTATCGCTAAGAGGCCTCCGGAGTCTGGAGACAGGGCTAAGGTGTAAACAGAATACTCCTTTAGTATGCACAGCTAATGTGGTCACATCTGGGACAGTTAAGGAACCCTTTGTTTGTTATCTATGTTGTTGTGAAGAACTTAAGGATAATTAACCGTGAGTGGATTTACTGCTTACGAGTGAAGGATATATAAGATGTGTGTAAAACACAATAAAGGACTTACTATTCTGATGCCACACTGACTGAGAATTCTCTAACTTCTCTAACGGGACAAGCGCCGACAGAAAATGAGCACAAATTAAGCAGTATTGCAAGTGGTGTAAAATTTCAATGAATCAAATATTAAGGAACTGTAAAAATCTAACAGTAATGTGCAGTGATAGGAAGTCTTATACATAACACAGCAAAATAATACAGGGGAATTGAGAAAGATATCGTGCAATAAATTACTGACTTAATCAACTACTGAATGGGATTCTGCAACTGGCAACATGCAAGAGGTTAAACAGATAGTTAAAATGGTTCTTTCTGCTCTCAGAAATCTACATATCTATAAATAGACTGCATTTCCCTTTACAAAAAAATAATAATATAAGTAAGAAAGAATTGGCTGGTATCTTTACACAAAGAGGTTCTTAAAGATCTGAGTTTAAGGGACTATGAGGGACTATGGAATGGATTCTCATTTCTTTGAGGAAGAGGTAGTGGAGGTGCAAGGAAGAAAATAGGTCTATTTATAAATGAAAAGGAATGAAGAAATTAATTATTCATAAATGGCCACAAGGCTATTTTTTAAATTGCCTTAATCAAGAAAGGAAGTGCAGAAAAAGTCTGAACAGCTACTATGAACAGTTTAATGGTGAGGATTTCATCATTGCAAGCTGTTAGCCACTGGAGCAAAATATCATCTCTTACCTTCTTCAGAACCAGACTACACACCTGTCTTAGACAGTACTGAGCCAATATCACACAAAACTCCAAACTACAGGGTAAGATTATGTGCGTTGCACAGGATAATGCGGTAGTTAATTTCAAAGACGTTAAACATGTTGATCGAGAGCACTGCTGACTTGCGGAATCAAACTCCATAACCCGAGATTAGGTTATAAAGCAGGTATGTTTATTACGGTGCTGCGCCCACACCGGATGCGAGGGGGTCACCGCCCTACCAAACTCGCATACCCCTAGACAAAAGTGTTAGACATTTAAAAGCCAAACTTATACATATTCATTGAGCCCGGTTACATATTCATTACTTTTCCTCCCCTTTGCGCATGCATTGTAGCCCCTTCTGGTGGTCGCTGGATGAAGGCTCAACGTCTTCCTCCCCTTTCGGTGGGCGTTCTTGGATGAAGTCAGGAGTCTTCATCTTGACCTTTGTCCCAGGGGAGGCTCTCCTATCTTGCATGCCTTTGTAGTTTCTTATCATACTCGTTCCCCCTTCACTGTTTTCCTGTTCTTCTCTTACTGACTTGCATCAGTCTGATAATGGAGAGCTAAACTAAACAATGTCCGGCAGTGAAGACCCAACCCAAGGCCCCTGACTCCCTAATTCATCTGGCAGTGAAGATAAGCTAAGCAATTTAGTGGACAGTTAAACTAAGACCCAACTCAGGGCCCCTAATTTAGTGGACAGTTAAACTAAGACCCAACTCAGGGCCCCTAACTCCCTAATTCACTGCAGTACCTAGCCACTGGTGTATTGAAGGGGGTAGCAAGTCACCTCACCTTAGCACAAGCTATGAAAGGTAAAAATGCAAATAAATAGGTGAGTGACTAGTAACTTTAGGGTTTATAAAGAACATATTAGGGCAAGTCAGTTTGAGTTGGGGAGGGCAGAAGAAGTGGTAAGTTTATGGTAATATTCAATAAATAAAATTTAGCAGCTAGGGTTCCTGTCAGAAAATCGGTCACTAGGACTTCAAGAAATGGTTAGAAGACAGAGTATGTCCTAGATCCACATTTTGATCTAGCATTTCATGGTAACTACAGTTTTTTTCAAAATAACTTTTAGTGGGCCTAGTATTATTTTCAGTTGTTATTTAGATTCTGAATTCCAAAAACTGAAAATTGACATTATCTAAATGTGTGATCTGAAAGCTACAGAAAAAGAAATAAAAAAAAATAAAAATCCCTGAGTGTCTTATGAGTATTCAGGTTCATGTTTCAAGTTTGTGACATATGTAAGTCTTCTGGTCATTTTGTTCCCCAAAATCACTTAGTAAATAAGAAGTGTGAGATATGTGAAATACTAAAGCTTGAAAAAAGTCATTTAATGTGATATATCGCTAGGAGGTATAGCACGATAACACTTTCTAAATATACCAACCAAAGGAATGGTTTCAAGGGCGTTCATCAAATGTGTTACATTGCTGCTAAACCATGAACTTTCAGTGAAGCAGCTGGTACATCTTGGGCAGCTTAGCACATTTCTTCTTTCTGAACTTCATGCAAGAGAGCTTTGACACTTTCAGATGCTTATCCGAAGCGTGACATTCACTGGTAACTGAATGCAAAGTAGCTGAATAGTTTTCCTTCAAGACTGTATTCAATCTAACTAAATTAGGCTTGCAATATTTCTCTTAGTATTTAAAATAAATAAAGTTATAATAATATAGTTGTTGTATAAAAGACTTAAGAAGCCTAATCATGTGAAATTATCATCTTTGAGATAAATGTTGTTAATTAACCAATTAATCTGAACTAACTTTTCACAGGACCAACTTCCATCACTAAAAGCAAATACTTTTAGTAAACAAAGTTCCTACAGATCTGCTTTGGAGAAGTTAGTGATCTCCTTTTGCTCTGAAGCATCAGTTTATTGTTTTTAATTCGTTTGATATTTTTATCCAATCCAGAAATCTTTCCACATGCAAAATTTCAAGTGAAACCTGTTGGATTTTGCCCAAGCAAATACACAATAAAACAAAAGAAGGAATAACATACATTGCTGACAACTTTTAGAAAGATTTTTTTTCTGCACAAATTCCGAAGTACGGCGTCACTGAAATGTCTAGGCAATAAAGTATACAAGGTAAGTCAGCTGAAATGGACTGATTATGTTCAGAATTTCTTGGGATTTGGGGTACTTTGATTTTTCTGTCCCATTCTATTAATATTTTTCTTTTATTAAAACAATACTATAAGATGTACAGCTCTCCTGCATTTTATTTAGATGAGTGGCATTCCTCGGCGATCAGAGCTGGGACTGGTGTTATTTAACATCTTTGTAGGTGACACGGACAGTGGGATTGACTACACCCTCAGCAAGTTTGCAGACAACACCAAGCTGAGTGGTGCAGATGACACGCTAGAGGGAAGGGATGACATCCAGAGGGAGCTGGATGGGCTTGAGAGGTGGGCCCGTGCCAACCTCATGAAGTTCAACAAGGCCAACTGCAAGGTCCTGCACCCGTGTCGGAGCAATGCCAGATACAGGTTAAGCAGAGAATGGCAAACATTGAGCTGCTGGAGTGAGTCCAGAGGAGGGCCACAAAGATACCAGAGGGCTGGAGCACCTCCCCTATGAGGACAGGCTGAGATAACTGGGGAAGTCTTCCAGTACCTGAAGGGGGCCTACAGGAAAGCTGGGGAGGGACTTTTTTACAATGTCATGTAGTGACAGGACAAGGGGAAATGGCTTTAAACTGGAAGAGGGTAGATTTAGACTAGACATTAGGAAGAAATTATTTACTGTGAGAGTGGTAAGACTGGAACAGGTTGCCCAGAGAGGTTGTGGATGCCCCCACCCTGGAAGCATTCGAGGCCAGGCTGGATGGGGATTTGCCATGGGTTTTATGATTTTTTTGTTATTGGTATTTCACATCATAACATCATGTAGTGCACTGGGAGCTAAAGAGTTAATGCTCCAGTTCTGTGGACTGTCAATATCTCCAGGTACCTGGTTCTCATAAGAGAAGAACTCCATATCCCAGAAGAATTTCACTGTTCCATTTCCATTTTCCATTCAGAGGAAAAGATAAAACCGCAAGTCATGAGACAGTCCCTCTCTTCTCTTCTCTTCTCTTCTCTTCTCTTCTCTTCTCTTCTCTTCTCTTCTCTTCTCTTCTCTTCTCTTCTCTTCTCTTCTCTT